>NW_027361775.1:48332500-48520000 GCF_039654945.1 Dendrobates tinctorius
ACTTCTACCTCTATTTTTGCCGCAGTACTGGACAAATAGTTTTGTGTCCTGTCGCCAGTCCCGGGTGACTTCCAGGTAACGGGCGACCGTGCGTCTAACGTCCAAAGAATGAAACAATTTTTCTTTATCATTCTTTGGGGCTGGACAAAACGAGGGCAGGATTATATCTTGGTATAGATTCTGCGGCGATACTACCTTAGGGAGAAACTTTGGATCTAGTTTGAGCATTATGTGGTCCTCAAAGATCTGAATGTAGGGATTCTGGATTGAGAGGGCCTGGATCTCACCTAAACGTTTAGCTGAGGTGATAGCTACCAAAAAAGCAGTTTTTTGTGTGAGCTTTGAAATGTCTATCTCTGAAATTGGCTCATAAGGGGGCCTACACAGCGTGTTGAGTACCAGATTTAGGTCCCATGGGGGACAGTTTTCCTCAATGTGGGTCTTAGCCTCTGGGTGGCTTTAGTAAATCGCGCTATCCATGGATGGGAGGATAGGGAGAAATTAAAGAAGGTACTTAAGGCCGCTATCTGGACTTTGAGTGTGCTCGGAGTCAGGCACTTATCGAATCCGGCCTGTAGGAAGTCCAGGATCCGAGGGATATCAGGCCGAGATAGGTCTAGAGGGGCACTACCACTTTCTGTACAGAATCTCTTCCAGATTTTACAATATATCGCTCTTGTCACCGGTTTTCGGCTGGCCTGCAATGTGGAGATCACCTGGTCCGAGAGGCAGTTGGACTTTAGGATGTCCCTCTCAGGATCCATGCTGCCAGTTGCGGGTTGAGGGAGTAGAACCTCTTCAGCTTGGCGTTTTTTCTTGTCGCGAAGAGGTCCAGCTTGGGTGTCCCCCAGCGATGGCAAAGATCCTTGAAGATCTCCTCTTTTAGCTCCCATTCGGTGGTTCGGACTTCTTGTCTGCTTAGATAGTCGGCTATCCTGTTTTGGGAGCCTTCCAGGTGCACTGCTGATAGGGAGCGAGAATTATTTTCTGCCCAGGTGAGGATGCGAGCTGCTAGCTTCTGAAGTTTCCCGTGCCTTGGGCCCCCCTGGTGGTGTAGGAAGGCTACTGTGGTCATGTTGTCCGACATGATCTTTATATGTTGGTTCTGTAGTCTTGAACCGCTTCTCTTCAGAGTCTCCCAGACTGCTCGCAGCTCTCGGTAGTTTGAGGACTGTAAGCTGATACTCTTGGGCCACGTTCCTTGTAAGAATCTTCCTTCTAGGTGGACTCCCCATCCTTCCCTGCTGGCATCTGTAGTGATGGTCACGCATGGAGACAGGATCCAAGGAACCCCCCGGCTGATGTTTCTGTTGCTGATCCACCATTTCAGAGATGATCTCAGCACCGGAGACGGTCGGAACTTCTTGTCCAGCGAGGACTGCCATCTGTCCCATTTCGTAAGGATCTCCTTTTGTAGGATTCTTGTGTGAGCCTGGCTCCACATGACACAGGGTATGCATGCGGTTAGGGTGCCCAGGACTTCCATCGCGGTCCTTATCGAAACCTGGTGTTGGCCGAACTGCCGCACCTTGTCCATGATGGGCTTCTTCTTCACCTCCGGCAAGAACGAGACCCTTCTTCTGGAGTCTAGCATTACTCCTAAGAATTTTTTCTGGGTGCTGGGACGCAGATCTGATTTTTCTCTGTTTAGGATCCAACCTAGGCTCTTGAGGCTGAAAATTATTGAGCTGAGTTGTTCTTTTAATTCGGACGCTGAACGGGATATTACCAAGAAGTCGTCTAAATAAGGCACAGTGATTATGTCTCTTTGTCTTAAGTCTGCCACGACTTCAGCCACCAGTTTTGTGAAAACATGAGGTGCTGATGCCAAGCCGAACGGAAGAGCCTGAAACTGGAAGTGGTAGTGTTTGCCTCTTTTCTCTAGGGCGAAACGCAGGAACCTCTGAGATTGAGGATGGATGGGAACGTGATAATATGCATTCTTTAAATCTATAGTGCACATGGACGCGTTCTGGTCTATTAGCGGGATGGCGGTTTTCAGGGACTCCATTCGGAACCTTTTGTAACGAACCCATTGATTCAATGGCTTTAAATTTATGATAGTTCGGCTTTCCCCCGATGGTTTTTGTATTGTGAAGAGTGTAGAATAGTGACCCTGACCTCTCTCTACCTCTGGGACAGGAATTACTACTTCCGTTTTTAACAGGTCTCTTATGTCTGCCCATATAGGGTCTATCATGGCTTCGGAATGGGGTTTTGTAACCACAAATCGTGCTGGAGGGGATCTTGTGAACTCGAGGGTATAGCCCTGGGCAATTGTATTGAGGACCCATGGGTTCTGGGAGATGCGCTGCCATGCCCCTGCAAAGTGTTTTAGGCACCCCCCTACCAGCATGGCGTCATTGCTTTCTGCTCCTGGAACTTTGTCCGGAGCGAGACGGGGGAGCTCTACTTCTTCCCCCCCTCGAGTACACCCAGTGAGAAGATTTCCCTTTCCCTCTATATTCCTGCCTCTGGTATGGGCGGGATCTCTGAAAGGGAAATTGCCTTTTTGGTTTTTCCTCTGGAAAACCTTTTTTGTCGTAGGAGGCACTCTCAAGAATTTTATCCAAAGCTGGCCCAAATACCTTCCCGCCCGAGAAGGTTATGGAACATAACTTATTTTTAGATTGGTAGTCCCCCGACCAGGTTTTCATCCATATGGCTCGGCGGGCCTCATTGGATAGGGAATTATTTCTGCCCGCAAACCGTACCGATTCTGCAGAAGCATCTGCCAGAAAACCGGTCGCGATTTTCAACAGGGGAATACTCTCAAGGATATCACCTCTAGGGGTTTTATCCTTTAATTGTTGTTCCAAGTGGTCAATCCATAGGTGCATGGATCTAGCGACCGATGTAGCGGCTATATTTGCTTTTATCACTGCCGCTGAGGCCTCCCAAGCTCTTTTTAAGAGCACGTCGGCCTTTTTGTCCATGGGCTCCTTGAGACTGGAAGAATCTTCAAAAGGAATCGAAGTTTTTCTCGACACCTTGGCCACCGGTGAATCGATCTTAGGCACCTCGTCCCAAGTGCTAATGTCCTCCTGGTTAAATGGAAGTCGCAGCTTAAAGTCTCAAGGCACGATCAGTCTTTTCTCCGCATCTTCCCATTCTTCCAGGATCATTGCCCGGATATGGTCATTAACTGGGAAGACCTGACGAATCCTGGCTCTAAGTCCCCCGAACATTGTGTCCTGGATGGATTGTTCTTTCGGGGTTTCCTCGATTTGCATTGTACTTCTTACTGCCCTGAGCATCTCTTCCGTGTTCTCTGATGTGAAGAGGTACCTCTTCCCTGTTTCTAGGGGTTCCGAGGTAATCTCGCCCTCTTCCTCCGAGTCCGTGCCCCGTATCTCTTCTTCCGATGACAGGTCGGACTCCCATCTAGGTCTTTTGGACTGGGACCAGCTGGAAGACTGAGTAGGTAGTATTCCAGAGACCGAGGCTTGAACTTCATCTCTAACTATTGCGCGCATCTCCGTGAGAAAGGCTGCCTGCTCGCCTCTGACGATTCGGAGTGTGCAATCCTCGCATAGGGGCTTCTTCCATGCGCTCGGCAGTTTGCTGGCACAGATGGGGCATTTAGGTTTGCCTGATGTCCTGGCTGTTGCTGGCGCTGGTGTCGCCTTATCCTAAAAAGACAGGAGTCCTCCCTTTTTAAGAAAGCTCCTGTCTCTGGCCATCCTGCCCCTGTGCCCTTTACTCACGGACGCTGGTTCTGGCTGGTCACTGGTCCAAGCGTCCATGCTGGCGGCGTCTGACAGAAACTTAGGCGTCTGTCACCTCTCAATCTGCCTGGAGCCGGTGCGCTGGTCTCCTGCTTCCCCCCGCTCTTATCCTACCTTGTCTTGCGCAGGAACGCTCCTTCTGCCACCCTTTGATGCATCCTCCGTGCCCCGACCGGAAGTCGTCATCCCTGGGCGCCCGGAAGTGACGCGCCGCCGCTCTGCATTCTGGGCCTCGCGGGAGCCGCGCTGGGGGAAGCGGGGTTGAGTCCCGGAGCGACGCTCCACGGGACACCCGGCGGAGAACCCCCCTTAGGGGGGTGCTGCTTACATCGTCCGACCCGGAGGAGTTGGCGGTTAGGACCCTGCACCTCCTGGCCCCGGTGAGATTCTAGCTTCTCCTTCTGGCTCTTCCTCCGAGCCTGTATGCCGCAGCTGCGGCGCTCCCGTGCCTGTCCTTACAGGGACAGGAAAAACACTGGAGTGTGGTGTGGGAGGGGACCTTTTAACCTCTCGTGCATTTCCTGTCCCTGGAAGGATGAAAGGACAACCCCATGGTGCTGTCAGGATAGGACGTCCTGGAAAAATAGATTCTTTATTCACTTAAAACATTATCAGGTAGAGGATAAAATATCAGCACAGATAGTTACAGAGCATTGCGCTATCAACCCTTTTCTGGTGTCCAAGCACCCATAGTCATGATAACTGACATTCTTACTTCAATTGTAATCCTTTTAATCTCAAGTTTACAGTTCGCCAAGAAATCACATGTGTAGATTTTCTTGACTTGAGCCTGCAAGGTATACCTGGAAGGCCGGTAACGACCTGCACTTTTAGAAAAAGTCAGCTGGTAATACTATACTTTATGCCAGCAGTCACCATCCAAAACTTAGTCAAACGTATAACTGTAGGTGAAATCACCAGAGCGAAACGTAACTGTAGCAAAAATACTGATTACATAAGAGAAGTTAATGATATTAAACGATTAACTGAGAGAGGATATAACAAATGGAGTTTAAATAGAGCTGAAAAAATAGTAGCACAAAACCGCGCTTTAAATCTGAACAAAACCCAAATAAAAGTATCACTAATCCTGTAACTTTATGTCTCCTGTTCAATCCTCTAGTTGGCTTAATACTAAAGGTTTTTATAGATGCGGTGTTGCCACATGCCAAACTTGTAGATCCTCTAAAATGTGCTCTATTTTTACTGACTCAGGTGAACGCAATACATTTGTCATTAAAACTTTCCTAAATTGCAACACAAGCAATGTGGTTTACATTATGGAATGTACTTCTTGCCATTTGAAATACGTGGGGAGTACCAAGCGTCAATTAAAACAAGGATTAGAAAACATTTATGACATGGAAAATGTTGATATTAACAGGAACACATCCCAAATATCAAAACATTTTATTGATCACCATCAAAGCAATTTGGAGTCACTCAAATTTTATACGATAGAAAAAATATATAAACCCATCAGAGGAGGGGAAACACTAAAACAGAGACGCTTGGTGGATTTTTAAATTGGATACTAGAGCACCATTAGGTTTAAACAAAAGAAAGGATATTACCGTATGTTATTTTATTAGTTCAGGTATTCCAGTTTTTTTGCAATTTTTGCCTCCTCCTATATATTTTTTCGATGGTACATTTGCTTTAAACTAGGTTTTGTCATAGGTGAGTTTGTATCTATCGCTTTGCGTTACAGACATGATTTATTTGAATACCGATGATAGCCATCATCGTGGTTTCTGCCAAGTTTCATTTATTAAGTAGTAAATAGCGTGTCTGCATTAACGCTGCTGTAGATATATTAGCATATAGTTTTTTTTATCTAATACAACATATATATACTAGATTTATGTTCTGGTCTACTATTTGGTACTAAGCTCATATCAAAAATCTTCCTATGTTTTGATATTTCATGCCGTTTTACCGGTATGTGTGAGTACATACTAATATGATATTTTGCATTCATGGGCTCTCACATATTTTTTGCATTGATTTAGTAACATCGAATAGCCCAGGTTAATATAATGATGAATCCACTTATTAGAAAGATTTTTCTCTTAAATATTTGCTTCATAAATGTACTCATGCTTTGGTTAATTATCTGGAAATGATTGGCATTAATATTATAGGTATGAGTTAGTGATATATATGGAATACATCCATTGATTAGTATCATGCCAAGCTTTTATATATTCTTAAAATATTTTTCACCGATATTGTGAAATATAAATAAATTTTTGAATATGCTATTGCTGCTTTAACGTTATGGTAAAATTGCACTTTTATTTTTATCTTTTTTTTGTGATTTTGAATTTGTTTTCATTTGTATTTTTTTCTCATTTATCATTCTGTGTTAATTATGTTAATTATTTTTCCGCTGTGCAACCGGATATCAGAATAAAAGTGTTGCACAATGAAATGTTGGTAATCATGTCTAAGGGTGCTTGGACACCAGAAACGCGTTGATAGCGCAATGCTCTGCAACTATCTGTGCTGATGTTTTATCCTCTACCTGTGAATGTTTTAAGTGAATAAAGAATCTATTTTTTTTACTTCATCGTTGAGCTGGACAATCTACTCATTGGAATTGCTTCATGCCATTACACGGCGGCTCCGTGCTCTGATTTACAAGATGTCTACACAGGAGAGCCGGACTTTTCTTTATTCCTTTGGTCTCAAAAAAGGCCCTAGCTAAGCAATCCTTGCAGCTCCTGTGAACTGAACACTCACGACTGATGCTGGCCACAGCCAGAGTTGTGGCTGAGAATGCAATTCTTGTCAAGGTTGCATTTCTCCATGTCTGTGAAGGAAGCCGCAACTTAGTCTTCTCATCTTCCTCTTCCTTCACCTCCTAGTTGATCTACTAAGCTGCATACCTCTGGGTTCACATCAAGTAAGATCTAAAGGATCTACAACCTCATCATCATCATTGTTGTTCTCACACTCCTCACCCTGAGAGTCACCCTCCTCCTCTTCCTGCACTGACACCACAGTATGGTCTGTGCCTCTGGTATCTGAGTCTCATCAAGATCACCTTTGTCCCTGATGGTTAACGTCTGGTGAAGACGGTCTGGATTCTGATCAGACCCTACTTTGTTTGGCCCTGGATCCAACATGAAAAAAATTGGAGTGTCGGTTCAGATATTTTCTTCCTCTCAAATCTGTGCATCTTTGGAGCAGACCTCTGATGCGCATGGAATACAATGTGTGAACAGCTCTGCAGAATGGCACATCTGTGGTTCCCCACACTCAGTTGGACTTTTGGAAATTTTTGACTCGGGGGGACAAGGGTTATTTGGGTGCCACCTCTGAGAATTGTAGCGTGTGTGATGTTAAGGTGGAGGAGGCAGCTTGATGTAGCGCTTTATACCTCCGATCACAGCTGAGCGCTCACGCTGTCTTCTGACAGAGTGGGAACCATTGCTCTCTGACCGGTGGGGATGATTTCACCACCAATCAGAAGCGGTGTTTTCTGTCATGCACATGACAGCACAACAAACACCCAGTGGTCGGGCAGCCGAACCCCAACAGTACAGAACTTTACTCTTCATATTCGCCCATTTCTACTCCTGAGGACTGCAGTGAAGTGGTGCAGGCCACTCTCTCTCTTTTTTCCATACCCCGGGTGTCCTGGATGCCTGCAGCTTGCTTCACTAAAGATAAGACTTGGTGTATAAGACGACCCCCCAACTTTCAAGATTTTCAAGGGTTAAAAAGTCATCTTATACACCGGAAATTATGATATATACCAGGAAATGTACTCCAGCCCATGGAATAGTCTGTGGGTGAGCAACATAATAGCAATAAGGGTTTGTGCACACATTGACTAAAGTTTCTGCACCAATTCTGCATCTCTTGGCAGGAAAAATGCAGCTGCAAAATGCATGTTTTGGTGCGTTTTTGCCTGTGTTTTTCATTGATTGGAGTGAAGTCAATGGCAAAAAACGAAGGGCAAATACGCAGAGAATTGACATGCAGCAGATTATTTTCTGCACCAAATATGCAAGTCAAAAATACTCAATGTATGCATGACACATCCGATTTTTCATTCACTGAGGGCATCAGGTCTTGTATGTTTTGTCACAAATCTATGCAAAAAAACATGACAAAAATGCACCAAATCTGCAACGTGGCAAAAAAAAAAGAATACTGGTTAACCACACTCAGGTTGCACAAATATCAGCTCCGTAGACTACTATTGTTTAAGGATAGTGACACAGGGCAAAACATTTAAGGATAGTGACACAGATAGTTGACTGAACGTAAATGCTGGCTTGTCGGTCAAGGAGCCCTACTGCTACTGGCAACACTCATGATTGAAACTCAACTTGGAGCCCAAACATTTACAAAAATTAGGGTCAGACACCAGTAAAGTGGCATCAATTTCACCAGATTAGAAATAGATTAATGGGGCTCTAACACCCCTTCCTCTACAGGCAATACACCATATGACGACACAACTTGGAGTCTCCATATTTTAAGAAATTGTTAGCAACATCAGCAGCAGTAGTAACATCAGGCACAGAAGCCACAACCAAGGTGTCACAGAGCAAAAGCACGAGATCAATGCAATACACCATCGCCTACTCTGCCCAGTCTGCGAATGGGGTGCAAAAGTCATTGGAGATCTATGACTCGTTCATCTTGATGAAAGCGGTCTACAAATTCAGGGGCCAGTCAGATGCACTTATCCATCTGGACACCACCAGTAGGGTTGAAGACACATTATGAGACTACGTTAGCTGCTGGGCATGACAGAACTTCCAAGGCTTAACAGGCGAGCTCAGGTCACCCTTCCATTTTTGAATATCAAAATGCAAAAGGGTCCAACCCCCCTATGGCATTGATATTCAGCTTGAGACACTCCTGCACCATCTTCTCCAGTTGTTCCCTATGTGTTAGACCTGTATTCTGTTCTGCTAGTGCACGGGCTGGTCTAAAAAATATATGAAACAACTCACAGATAGTGATGTGCGAACCCAAACAGTAAAAGTCAGCATTCGTACAATCTACTATTCGGGCACGGACACCGAACATGTACTTCCCCAGGAAACAAGAATAATTGGGGTGGCACCTCTGAGGACTGTACTGTGTGTGATATTAAGGTATAGAAAAAGGAGAAGAGGACTCTTGATGCAGCACTTCCTATCCAGTACAGCACATGCTCTTTTTGGCCCTCATCGGCAAAGCACAACACTTCACGGCTGCTACAGAAATGGAGTAGCTTATCTAGCAACAAAATTTGTCAGTTGTTTTGGATAGGATAAGATGTTTTTTTGTTCAGTAGAGCTTTCATTAACATTACTATCTACCCCAAGTACATTGCGAACACCAATCCTCCTTCCACCATGATCTTGCTTTTTCCCCACTCATGTTGAATGTACCCTTCCGCTCTTTTAACCAGCTGTTTCACAACCCTAGGCCCACATTTGTCAGTCACCTGTAAGCAAATTAATAATATGTACTTATTTGCTGAGGTAGCGTGGCTGAACCACAGAATTAGCACAAAAAATTTAGATGCTGAAATGTGGACTGATGTCTGGATCACACAAATAGCACAAAGGATTTAGATGCTAAAATGTGGATGCCTGGCTGGATCACACTATTAGCAGAACTAATTTAGATTCTGAAATCTGGCCTGGTGCCTGGACAATACTATTAGCACATATTACTTAGATGCTGGAAGGTTGATTTGACACAGGATCCTATCTAGCTGAACTAGCTGACAATAAGTTGCCTAGCTATCTGACTACTTGCAGCAGCAGTGGCCGCCTCTCTGTGCTGTTACACTGACAAAAGGGTGCATAAACAATATGTCCGCTTTTTGTATTGAGAGCAACATATGACTTCAGCAGCCAATGACAGAAGCCCTTCTGTCTGGACATTGTGGATGGTTTCTGCACCCTGATTGGCTGACGGAATATCCACACATTAAGTTAATAAAAAAAATAATAAATACATTCCGGCACTACTCTGACCTCTCCCCACCTCCTCCCATCAAACACACCCCCATGCTCATCATACAGCACCACTATCCTAGCCAAAGTCCTTACAAAAGCATTAGTGTAATCTCGATCATTAATTGAACTTTGGCCAAATTTTGGCAATTATGTCACACAGTCTGCCAGGCCATTTATACAGTGACTAGGCTGTGTTGCCTCAGCTCAGGCTGCGCAGCATTTCTCACCCAGTCTGGGCCCCCGTCTCTTGGTTTCTGCTCACCGTGCCCCTCACAGCAGTAATGGCAGTTGTGCCCTGATGGCGACCCTGGAAACAAATCATTAGTAACCATGCTACCCTATGGATAGGTAAGGAATATATATTACGTAGAAACCATTTTTACAGATTGTCAGGTGGATATTTTTCAGTTAGGGGATAGATGTACACAGTGGACCAGATGTATTAACATGACTCATATTCTGGGCCCTTTAGTTAACACCAGTGGACTTAGTTATTATGTTCTCATGGTGGTAATCGAATGCCTTGCCCAGAAGCAAAAAATTCATTGCTGATGGGAGACCTTCTACCAGATGTTTTATAAGATCTTCTGTGATGCACGTGCTACAGCAATTATAATCCATTTGTTCAGTGAAGACTTATTTTAATAGTAATATGGAAAGCTTTCAAAAAGTGATACAATCTTATTTTATATTTGTTGATCCTGTTAGAGCTGTCTAGGAAAAATGAAATCTAATAGGTATATCTTCAGGTTTATTTTTCTACTGTTTGTCAGTGTTTTTCTTTTCCAGTTTCTTAGTCTGTTCCCTTAAACAGTTCTTTATAAATGTGCACAGAGAATACTCCTCATAAGGACTAAGTGGCACCTGTGGGAGCCTTAGGAAATGACTAATAAAAAAGTAGGAAATGTCTTTTTTCTGAATAGAAACACAGACATAAGGGATTTGTTCTTTGTCTTTCTGTCTCCGCTCACATTAGGGTAATAACTATTCCATGTTATACATAATAAAAACAATGTGTGGAGATATTGAGAAATTAAAATATATTCATTTTAAGTTATGGTGTGAAAGGGATCTTCAGTTTAAAGGGCTTGGCCACTTTATCTTTATTTTAACAAATGTGTTGGATAAATGTTGTGACCCTTTTTGCTGTACACTCAACATTGAAATTGTAACACTAAAAAGGAAAAGTTGTGATATTATGGAAATCACGGGATTGATAAGACCTATTTATTATATAAAAATGATTAAAAAATGGGAACAACATTTTCATTTTTATTGAATATGAATACCATGCACAGAAATACATGCTGTTACATGCCTTGGTATGCTATCAGTGAGGTTACAATTGACTGTCTGAGGTAAGCACTGCCACACTGAAAGCTCTTGGGAATGCAAATAATCAATTACCAACCAATGACATCCCAGAGGCGCTGAATCTGATATATGTTTGGAGAGGCTGCAGCCCAATATAGACTGCTCACAGTAGTAAAACCAACATGTGGGCTGGCATTTTCATGTTACATACAGTAGTTATCCATATTGAAAAAACGACATACTGTAAGTCAATTAAGTTCAACCTTTCTCTAAAGTTATACATTCTACATGTTGAAAAACATCTTTTGGAACATTTTGGAGAAATTGTCATATCACTGGAATGAAATCAAAATAACATTGAGCTATAACGGTGCCTGGAATGAAAACTAGAGGGGTCCGACTACCAACAGGACAATGATTCCAAACATATTTCAAGAATCACCCAGAAATGAATGAAAACAAAATGCTGGAGAGTTCTGAAGTAGCCAGCAGTCAGCGCACAGTGCGCGCCCCTGTGGGCCGAACAAACAAACACTGTATAAATGGATAAAAGAACATCTTAAAAACATTAACAAAGGTTTTAAATGTCATTCCCTTTCTTGACATTTTACGGAGGTTCATGATCAATCCCATAAAGGTCTTATATTTCATAGAATTTAGGTTGTCCTGAAACAATGGATGACACACGCCAGATGTCAAAAACATAATCATAATGTATTGGTTTACTAAACTCCTTGGCCCCATCGGGACTTAATCATGATATCCAATTATATGCTTTTAATTTTGGTAGGGAGCAAGTTTGCTTATATTTCCAAATCTTCCTCCACACTCCCGGAGCTTTTTTCGATTTTTCGTTTTCGTTTTTCGCTCCCCTTCTTTCCAGAGCCATAACTTTTATTTTTCCGTCACTATGGCCATGTGGGGGCTTTTATTTTGTGGGTCGAGTTGTACTTTTAAACGACACCATTGGTTTTACCATGTCATGTACGCGAAAACGGGAAAAGAATTCCAAGTGCGGTGAAATTGCAAAAAAAGTGCAATCCCACACTTGTTTTTTGCTTGGCTTTTTTGCTAGGTTCACTAGATGCTAAATCTAACCTACCATTATGATTCTCCACGTCATTACGAGTACATAGACACCAAACATGTCTATGTTCTCTTTTATGTAAGTGGTTAAAAGAAATTCCAAAGTTAGCTTAAAAAAAAAAAAAAAAAAAAAATTGCACAAACTTCTGAGACTCATAGCGTCTCCAGTTTTCATGATCTGGAGTCAGGTGTGGGCTTATTTTTTGCATGCCGGGCTGACGTTTTCAATGATACCACATTTGTGCAAATACGTTTTTTTGATCACCCATTATTGCATTTTAATGCAATGTCGCGGTGACAAAAAAAAACATAATTCTGGGGTTTTTAATTTTTTTCTCGCCACGCCATTTAGCGATCGGGTTAATGCTTTTTTTATTGATAGATTGGGTGATTCTGAACGTGGTGATACCCAATATGTGTATATGGGAATTTTTTTATTATTTTACTTTGATTGGGGCGAAAGGGGGGTGATTTGAACTTTTAGGGTTTTTTTTATATTTTTAAAAAAAATTTTTTTCACTTTTGGCATGCTTCAATAGCCTCCATAGGAGGCTAGAAGCATGCACAACCAGATCGGCTCTGATACAAATGGACGATGAGTAGATCGCCCATATGTAGCAGATTTAGGCTGAGTGCACACGTACTTTTTTGCCCTGCGGATTTTTCCGCGCAGAATTGAAGAAATCCGCAGGTCGAATGACCTGCATTTTTCCTGCGGATTTCTTCCATTTTTAATGCGGTTTTTGTGCGGTTTTCCACTGCGGTTTTCCCCCTGCGGATTTGGAGACTGGGGAGGTGGAAAACCGCACAAAAGAAGTGACATGCTGCGGATTTTGTACCGCAGGAAAACCGCGCCCAAAAATCCGCAGCGTCTGCACAGCGTTTTTTTTTTCATTGATTTACAGGCTACTGTAAATCACACTGAGGATCCGCAGCGTTTCTGTGTGGTAAAATCCGCTGCGGATCCGCAGTAATTCTGCATCGTGTGCACACAGCCTTACTGCTGTGCTTTGAGCACCGACCACCGGGCGGCGCTCCAAGCCATCTGCCTGGAACAACCATAGAGGTCTCTATGAGACCTGTGGTTGTCCAGTCAACTTGATGCTTACCCCGATCACGTGACGGGGCGGCGATGACATGTCGTGGCTTTGAGGTGGGCTCACCACCAGACCCCACCTCAAAGCAGGGGATCCTTACCGATGATGTACTATTCCGTCATGAGTAAGGAAGGGGTTAATCTATTTCTATTGAATTTCATCCTTCCCAGCAATACCATGTACTAAGAGATGCACTAGCACTTTGTCTGGCATTTCTTTACAATAATATACTCACACTATGTCCAGGATTCACTCCCCATATCCACTATACTAGCATTATGGATGTGTTGGTTTTTCCTGTTCCGATATAACCTTTCATTACATCTGGTCTTCACATTTAAGATTTTTTATCTATATACCTGTTATTTTATATGTATTTTTCAAACAAAATTGTTACAATTGTTCCTTTTTTTGGACAGTATTTTTGTAGTGTTCTTGATATATCTTGCGTATTATAGCCATAGAGCTGTGGCGCTGATTTGATGATAAATATTATAAGGCTGCGTGCACACACTGCAGATTCACCTGCGGATTTTTCCTTGCGGGTCCGCAGGTAAAACCGCAAGTAAAGTGACCTGCGGTTTTCCTGTGGATTGGCCAGCGGTTTTCCCCTGCGGTTTGACACCTGGACAATGGAATAGGTGTCAAACCACAGCGGAATCCGCAGAAAGAATTGACATGCTGTGGATTTAAAACAGCAGCTTTTCCGCACTGAAAAATACGCAGCATGTGCACTGCGGATTTGAAAACCCATAGGATAACATTACACTGCACACTGTCTGCGGAAATACTGCGGATCCGTAGAGGCAAATCCACTGCGGATCCGCAGCAGAATCCGCAGCGTGTGCACATACCCTTATGGTTTCTGCTTTAGTATTATTATCCCAAAGTAGGGTCTGATCCTTTTCCATCTGTATATCCTCCTCCTTACCATTTCTTCACTATTTTTGGACATGTTTTTATTTATACACTATATTTCTTATTTGTCTATATATGGTATGCTATTATTAACCCCTTAACGACTGCTGATATGACTTTTAACAGCACCAGTTAAGGGTACTTATTCCTTATTCCACTTTTTAACAGCACTGAGAAATAAGGGTATAGCACCCCCAGCTGTGGAATTTCTCTAGGGTCTCGGCTACCAGGGGTAGCTGAGATCCCTGAGAACATGATTTGGTTTGATTTTTACCGACCCCAGTGTTGCGATCGCTGTTATTATTGGCATAACGGCAGCCGCAAAAAAAAAAAAAGTCAGATTTCCCATTTAATTTCTCTCTCCTCTGATGTGATCGCACATCAGAGAAGAGAGAAATGGGGTCCACCGATCCCACCCGGTACCTTCGACACCTCCTGCATCCCCCCATGATGTCCCTGTGGCTGGCGCTGTCTTCCGGGAAGAAAATGGCATGCACATGCGCAGTGCGCCCGCCGAGATCTATCAGCCGGCATCTAACAACAATAGGAAATTTTACTTATTGGTTCATTTTGATCACTGTGATTTACCTTATCACAGTGATCAAAATAAAAAATAGTAAATCAAACCCCCCTTTATCACCCCCTTAGTTAGGTAAAAAGAGTAAAATAGATTAAAGCATTTCCATTTTTCCATTAGAGTTAGGGTTGGGGCTAGGGTTAGGGTAAAAGTTAGGGTTGGGGCTAACTTTAGGGTTGGACTAAAGTTAGGGTTGGGCTAAAGTTAGGGTTAGGATTAGGGTTGAGTTAGAATTGGGAGGATCGACTGTTTAGGTACATCAGGAGGTCTCCAAACGCGACATGACGCGGCCATTGATTCCAGCCAATTTTGCATTCAAAAGTCAAACGGTGCTCCCTTCAGAGCCCTGCCATGCGTCCAAACAGTGGCTTTCCCCCACATACGGGGTATTAGCATACCCTTGTGAAAATAAAAAAAATTGTTCCAAACTAATTTTTTTAAAAAACTGTTTTTATTTTACCACAAAGTGAACAGAGTCACAATATGCTTAAAATTTTAAGCTAAATATCAAGCTGTATATTAAATTGCTATAACTCAGCCTGTAGTCAAACTCTCCATTAACATCTTTTGTCCCTCCCTCCCCCTCTCCTCCCCTCCCTATGTGCACCATTACCCAAAATAATTCTCATTAAATTGGTGTGTCCACCAATACTTTGTAATAAGTACCAATTTGTATTTTTAAATTGCAGTTTAAGTCTGTTCTTAGTCTCTGCATCAAGAGTGGGAATAAAAGATGGCCATGTAGTAAAATTATTCTCAGTCAGCCTTTCTTTGTTGGTCAGAGTCTCCAACCAGTCCATCTTGTTCAAAAATTGAACCTTTGTCAAGATTAAAGATCTTGGTGGTGCATTTGGATTCATCCACTGATGCAGTATACTTTTCCTAACAGCAGAGGCCCATATCACCAGTACGGCTCTCAAAGGTTTAGTTAATGATCTCTGGGGCTCCTCCAAGATATTGAAAATTGCCCATTGTAGGGTGAGGGGGAATTCAACCCCACAAGTATATTGCAATTTAGAGTGAACACCATGCCATAACTTTTGAATTTTAGTACAGCTCCATATATAATGGAATATGTCTGTATTATGCTGACCACAGTTTGCACATTGATATGAATTCATGGGTGACATTTTGAACTGGGGAAGAGTCCTGATGAGAGAATTTGCATATTCCCAGTGCCTCCTGGGATAAGTGTCGAGTCTTCGCAAGCTCAACGATCACTGGATTTTGGCCACTGCAGTTGAAAAGAGGAAATTGGTAAACATTTTTCATCGCTTTGAAATCTCTTTAACAATAACAATATGGAAGAGGCCAGGAGCCATTTGGTGAGCTGCATTTCTTGCTACATGTTCACAGACTTACCAGTGGAATAGCCAAACTTCAAATGCCACAAATGCAAGCTTGTGTCCCTGTTGGAGGAAAACTTGCAAAATCTCGGAGAGGTTAGCTACATTGAAGATCATTAAGGAAGGTGAAGAGTTCTTAGACAGAGCAGAATTATCTCTTCATGTTACAGAAAGAGAAGAAATTCGAAGTGCACCTGAAAAAACAGAGGAATGGAAATATGTGACCCAGAAAAGCAGTAGGATCGGGAGGCAGTCAGGGCCCATACTGCGAAGGAACCAGTACCAGGCTCTTACACAGAAGAACGATGAAGAAATACATCAGGATAAGACTTTACCCACAAACAGCAACCTTGCACGCCTTCAGAATCCTCCTGGATCGAGAAAGAAAAATATTGTGAAGAAGAAATGAAGAGTGGTAGTCATGCGGGATTCCCTGTTGAGAGGAACAGAGGCAGCTATCTGCAGACCGGATATAACCTCAAGAGAAATGTGCTTTCTTCTAGGTTCAAAAATTAAAGATGTGTCTGACAGGATATCAGGACTCTTCAGACCTACAGATGACTACCCATTCCTGCTAATACATGTGGGGACAAATGACACAGCAAGAAACAACCTGGAAACCATCAGCAGTGACTTTGAAAACTTAGGAAAGAAAGTGAAAAATGGGAGCACAGGTGGTCTTCTCTTCCATCCTCTCAGTGGATGGCCATGGAACAAGGAGGTGGAATAAGATTCTGCAGGTGAACAACTGGCTACGTCGATGGTGCCGTTAGCAAGGATTTGGATTTCTGGATCACAGAGTGAATTACCTTTACGATGGACTACTTGCTAGAGATGTGGTGCCCCTCACGAAGACTGGAAAACATGTATTTGGAAGTTGCCTTGCTACACTCATCAGGAGAGCTTTAAACTAGAACAATGTGGGAAGGGAAGAAAAAGGCAAGAAAAAGCCATACACCTGACAAATGCTATTGAGAACTCTGCTATTAGAAGTGGGAGGAAAGAACAAAGACAAAAAAAATCTAAATAATAAAAATATTGGAGAAAGAGAAACCAATCACAAACTAAAATGTTTCTATACTAATGCACAAAGCATGGGCAACAAACAAGGAGAATTGGAACTACTAACGCAGGAAAAGAAATATGATGTCATTGGAATCACTGAAACTTGGTGGGACAATGTACATGATTGGAATACAAGGCTAGAAGAATACAACTTATTTGCAAGAAACAGACTTGATAAACGAGGAGGAGGTGTCGCATTGTATGTTAGAATTGTGTATATCTGCACAGAGATTGAAGCTTCAGAGACTGGGAGTTCTGTAGAAACTGTTTGGGTAAGAATACAAGGACAGAATAATGGAAAGGACACCATTTTAGGCATTTACTACAGACCGCCTGTGCAAGCTGAAGATATGGATGAACTCTTTATGCATCAAATGGCCAAGTTCTCAAAAAAATATGACAGTTGTCATGGGAGAATTCAACTATCCAGACATTTGTTGGGAATCTCTCTCAGGCAAAACTAACAGATCAAGGAAATTCTTATCTTCCCTTGCTGACAACTTTATCTTCCAAATGGTAGGGGAGAAAACAAGGGGAACTGCTACCTTGGATCTAATCCTTATAAACAGGGAGGAAATGGTTGAGGAGGTAAAAGTGGCTGGGACCCTAGGAGGTAGCAACCATGCTATTTTAGAATTTTGGATAACTAGAGGAGGAAGACCTGTGAAGACTCAGACGTCAAGGTTAGATTTCAGAAAGGCAGATTTTAAGGGATTCAGAAAGAGAATTGGAGGGACCAGTGGCTGGATATCCTTAAAGACAAAAATGTCCAGGAAGGATGGGAAATCTTGAAAAATGAAATTCTCAAAGCACAATTGTTAACAATTCCGAAAAGAGGGAAAAATAGGAAGCCAGGATGGATGAACACAGAACTTAAGCACATGCTAAAAAGGAAGAAAAAAATGTTTATAAAATGGAAAGAGGGAGGCATATCTAAAGAAGAATATAATGCTGTCTGCAGAACCTGCAGGGCACGAATCAGATTTTCTAAAGCAGACAATGAATTGAGGCTTGCAAGAGACGTCAAAAGCAATAATAAAGGATTTTGGGGATATGTCAAAAGTAAAAGTCAAACATGCTATAGGATTTTTACAGGATGAAAATGAAGAAATGGTAAGACAGGATGTTGAGAAGGCCAAACTTTTAAATTCCTATTTTGCATCTGTTTTCTCTCAGAAAGGAAATGTAACCAACTATTCTTCACTGTCCTATTAAGGTAATAGAAGAATCCAGGATATCTATAAACAGAAAGCTAGTGAGGAAACACTTAGCTAATCTAAATGAATTCAAGTCTCCAGGTCCAGATGAATTACACCCCAGAGTACTGAAGGAGAAGAAATTTTTGAACCCCTCTCCATAATCTTTGAAAATTCATGGAGAACAGGAGAAGTCTCAGAAGACTGAAGAAGAGCAAATGTTGTTTCTATCTTCAAAAAGGGGAAGGTGGACCCAGGCAACTATAGGCCGGTGAGTCTGACTTCTATACCAGGAAAGATCTTTGAACAAATTATTAAATAACATGTATGTCTGTACCTGGATAAGAATGAAGTGATTAAAAAGAGTCAGCATGGGTTTGTAACTAATAAGTCATGTCAGACTAACTTAATTTCCTTCTATGACAGAATCACTGATTGAGTGGATCAGGGAAATGCTGTTGATATAGTATATCTTGACTTCAGCAAAGCATTTGACAAACTAGCTCACACAATCCTTATTGAATAAATTACTAAGTATGGAATGGACAAGGCAACTGTTAGGTGGATTCATAACTGGCCTAGTGATCGGACCCAAAGAGTGTTCGTAAATGGCTGCACATCCAGTTGGAAGAATGTCTCAAGTGGGGTACCAAAGGGCTCTGTCCTTGGCCCAGTATTCTTCAACAACTTTATCAATGATTTAGATGAAGAAATTGAGGGTAAACTGAGTAAATTTGCTGATGACACAAAGCTAGGAGGGATAGCTAATACTAGAGATACTAGAGAGAGAGAGGATTCAAAAAGATATCAATAAACTGGAGCAGTGGGCAGCAACTAACAGAATGGTTTTTAACAGGGAAAAATGCAAAGTACTACATCTGGGTAATAAAAATGAAAACAGCATATACAGAATGGGAGGAATAGGGCTAAGCAACAGCACATGTGAAAAAGACTTGGGTATACTAATAGATCACAAACTGAATATGAGTCAACAGTGTGATGCAGCAGCAAAAAATGCAAATGCAATTCTAGGATGTATTAACAGAAGCATACAGTCTAGATCACGTGAAGTCACTATTGCCCTCTACTCCTCTTTGGTCAGACCTCATCTGGAATACTGTGTCCAGTTTTGGGCACCACATTTTAAAAAAACACATCAACAAACTGGTGCAAGTTCAGAAAAGAGACCAGAATGGTGATCGGTCTGCAAACCCTGTCTTAAGAGGAAAGGTTGCAGGATTTGGGAATGTTTAGCTTGCAAAAGAGAAGACTGAGAGGAGACTTAATAGTTGTCTACAAATATCTCAAGGGCTGTCACATTGTAGAAGGATCATCTTTATTCTCATTTGCACAAGGAAAGATTAGAAGCAATGGGATGAAACTGAATGGGAGTAGACACAGATTAGATATTAGAAAAAACTTTTTGACAGAGTGATCAATGAGTGGAACAGGCTGCCACGAGAGGTGGTGAGCAGTGTTGAGCATTCCGATACCGCAAGTATCGGGTATCGGCCGATATTCACGGTATCGGAATTTCGATACGGAGTTCCGATACTTTTAGCATATCGAATACCAGAATCGGAAGTTCCCATAATGCTATGAGCCAGTTTTATTTGATTCAGCCAATGACAATCCTCAGAAGTGTGGGCACATCCTGTTAGGCATGTAGGCATGTTAACTAATGGCATGGCTGTGATTGGCTGCTGAAATGATGTCATGATGCACTATAAAAGCCACCGCCATTTCGGGTTCACTCTGCTGTGAATTCAGTTAGGGACAGTTGCTGTTCAAGACTGAGGGACAGTTAGAGATAGCGATTTTCAAAATCATATTGTGCTTTACCCAGGCTACATAAAAAAAACACTGTAGCTTTCTTTTGCCTTGCAGTAGTGTTCACTGCTGTCTGCAAGGTCTGTGTGAGTGCAGCTCACGCTGAGTAGTGGGTCCTGCAGCAATGTCTGGTTGTAGGCCACTCAGCGTGTGTCACTAACTCATACATATTTTTCTTCTTTTGCAGCTCATTTTTCTTTCTCCCATTAGTGTGCATCCATCCGTATCCATCTACATTGGTTGGTTACAAACACTATAGGAGCAGACAGCGGAGCCTCTCTGCAGCCTTTCAGTGCTAGTGCCCACTTATCTGCACTGTTCACGGCTGTCTGAGAGGTCTCGGTGTGTGAGTGCAGCTCACGCTGTAGTGTGTCCTACAGCTACGTCTGGTTGTAGGCCGCTCAGCGTGCATCACTGCCTCACACATTTTTCTTTTATTGCAGCTCATTTTTCATTAGTGTGCATCCATCCGTATCCATCTACATTGGTTGGTTGCAAACACTATATAGGAGTAGATAGAGGAGCCTTTTTTCTGGCTTGTGCCCTTCAGCTGCAGCCAGATTAGTATTACCCTATTTTTTGGAGCCTCAACTTTTGCATTGTAGGTTACCTTCCTGCATTGCAATAGCTCCAAAAAGTTTGTGATACTATCGCTTTCAAATCTTTGGCAACATCCTTTTTGTTTTTTTGAAAAAAAACAAAAACAAAATAAAGTTCACCAAACACTCCACTTGACAGTTGTGTAGGCCACATTAGCTCATATCAAAGTGTAGTCCACACACACACTTTACAAAAATTAGTGTTTCTTATACCTCATTAGCAGCTGTTCAGGAATAAGCACACTAAGTCCCCCCTTTGTACTTTTCTGCCTATCTTTATCAGTCTAGCAAGATGAAGAAGGCAGGGAGTAAGGCACGTGGGCGTGGAGTTTCAGCAGGGAGAGGACGTGGGGATTCTGCAGGGAGAGGACGTGGGGATTCTGTACCTGCTGCGGGCACCAGTGAGTCAGCATCCCCCAGTTTTAGCAGGCAACAGGCCTTTATGCGCAGCTTTGTAGGACTTCGCCGTACCCCACTGCTGCGGGAGGAACAAATTGAAGCGTTGTCGGATGGATGGCAGCTAACGCATCGACTTCAATGACTTCCACTTATTCTCAGGGCCAGAGCACTGAAGAGTAACCATCTGTCTCTTCACCACCTGCCAAAGTGCCCAGGCAGTCAGAGAGCCCTGGACAGGAGCCATCACAGTCTCTACTTCTGTTCTCTGAATCTGTTGGCTTGGAAAGAGGGGGCCAGTCAAGCAGCATTCAAGAATGTGAAAAAGAGGGAGTATGCAGTGATGCGCAACTTCTTTGTCCCTCTGAATCTGAAGAGGCGGGTGGGCCAGTGCCTACGGTCAGCACACCTCAGTACGCATTAGATGATGACGAGACTCAGGTGCCACTTTCTGGTCCGTACGGTGTTGGCGAGACTACCCAGGAGAAGTAGGTGTTTGAAGAGGGGAGTGTAGATGAGGTCCTTGACCCATCATGGCGTGAGGAACAGGAGGTGGTGGGAGCAGCTCTGAGGAGGAGATTCCCCGAATGGCCAAAACAGGAGGGAGAGGGAGGGGGCAGACTTGGTTGCCTGTAGCCTCCACTTCGGCACCCGTTAGGAGCATTGCTCTTCCAAAAGCCAAAACGGGCGCTCCCAAGACTTGCAGTGCGTGGTCCTTTTTTGACACACTTGCAGATGACATTTGCTTTGTCAAACGCAAGCTGTGTCATCAGAAAGTCAAAAGAGGGAAAAATGTCAGCAACCTCAATACCACAAATATGTGGAAACGTGCGGACCAAGCACGAGCTGGAGTTACACAGACACACTGAAGACGTAGGCCAGCGTACAGCACCACCTACCACCTCTTCAGCTCGTGTTGGGGCCTCTTCCTCCAGCTCACACACAGCTGGTTCAGCTTCCTCACAGGATCGCCAGCTTCCTCACAGGATCACAGGATCTGGCTCTGTTGTCCAGAGACCCAGTGACATTCCACCCACAGCACCACGTTCCCAGTCATCCTCACACTCCCAGGCCACTCTACATCCATCGGTAGCACAGGCATGGGATAAAAGGCGGCCATACTCGGCAAACCATCCCCGAGCACAGGCTCTGAATGCTGGCATTGCCAAACTACTGGCCCTTGAAATGCTCTCATTCAGGCTGGTGGAGACTGACACCTTCAGGAACTTCATGGCATTGGCAGTCCCACAATACACCGTGCCCAGCCGCTTTTATTTCAGCAGGCAAGCCGTCCCTGCCCTGCAAAAGCATATGGAGTGAAAAATAAAACATGCGCTACTAAACGCCGTCAGTAGCAAGGTCCACCTGACCACCGATGCGTGGACCAGTAACCATGGACAGGGACGATACCTTTCCCTCACTGCCCATTGGGTCAATGTTGTGGAGCTGGGTACAGATCTGGAGAGTGGCGCTGTACGTGATCTGCCAACTCCACGGATTGCAGGAATCCAGTCTGTGCACAATGACTCCTACTCAAGTTCCTCAGAATCAGCGCTGCAGGAGCCTGTTACGATAGATATGAGCACAGCCGTGACCAAACGTCAACAGGCCTTACTCAAATTAATTTCTTTGGGGAATCGAAACCACACAGCGCAGGAGCTCTGGAATGCCATAAAGCAGGAGAGCGACGTGTGGTTTCTGCCAGCAAATCTCCAGCCAGGCTTGGTAGTGTTTGACAATGGCCAAAATCTGGTGGCAGCACTGGGCCTAGGCAACCTTACTCACATCCCATGTCTGGCACATGTGCTGAACTTGGTCGTGCAGAGCTTTCTGAGGGATTATCCGGATCTTGGTGCACTGCTGCACAAGGTCCGCATAGAGTGTGCTCACTTGCGGCGTTCCAGCACGGCAAGATCGTGCCTTGCTGCTCTGCAGCACCGATTACGCCTTCCAGAACATCGCATCATATGTGACCTACACACCAGGTGGAATTCAACGTTACATATGTTGGAGCGGTTGTGTGAGCAGCAGGCAGCAGTAATGGAGTACCAGCTGCATCAGGCGCAAACAAGTCGCACTGTGCGCCGGTCACACTTCAGCACCACTGAGTGGGCCTCTATGAAGGACATCGGCCTCGTTTTGCGTGCCTTCGATGATTCCACGCGGATGGCGAGTGCAGATGATGCACTAGTCAGCATGACTGTCCCCCTTATCTGCCTGCTTCAAAAAAACACTGCAAGCACTAAGGGAGGAGGTTTTGGAAGAGGTGGAGGATGAGGAGTCACAAATGCCATCTGCTTATGGACAGTCTGAGCTACGTGGTTCCTCACAAAGGCCTAGGCAGGGAACACTTTGTGAGGAGGATGAGGAGTCTTCAATGGAGGAGGAAGATATATCTCCAGAGGAGGGAGGTACACAATGCTCTAGTAGTCAGTATGTAGAGCGAGGGTGGGGTGATGCAGAGCAGGCAGAGATGATGCCTCAAGCAGGGGACAGCGTTTCTTGGGCAGTTGGGAGTCTGCAGCACATGGTTGATTGTTGTGAGCTCATCTGTTCATTCACCTTTTGTGTCCGAGGATCTCCCTCTTCTGGTGAAGGAAGGTAGTGAGGCTGATTTGGATGAAAGAAACCAAACACCTGATCAGGTGGATTGTGACTGGGTAACAGGAACTTCACACTGGATAAAAGGCAGCCGAGCCCTTCTGAGGTGCTGGTGATTTCTCTGCTGGATTCTTGGAAACCAGTCTGATTCCTGCTTCCCAAAGATAAGTTTTTGCTCTGCTATTGAACTTATTAGTTTTGTTTACCTTGTTTTTTTTAGTTCAGCCATCCCCGGCCGGGGGTGTGCTTGATTCTTATTACTTGATCAGTGTTCATTTTGCTCTGCTTTCAGAATATTCTGAGTGCTGATATAGAGTTTGAAGTCTAGTGACTTCAGGGTCCTTTTTGCTTATCAGTTGTGTTGATAATATTTTTAGCAGGGTTTTCTCGGATTACAGACAGCAGCTTTTCTGTCCTGTCCTTTTTAGTTAGCTTGGGCCCCATCGTTTGCTCAACCTTTCTATCTGTGTTGGTGTTTTCATCATGTTTCACCGTCATTATATGTTGGGGGCTGCCTATTGCTTTGGGGTCTGCTCTGGGGCAGTCAGGTTTTCTCTTTTCTCTCTTAAGGCTTATTTAGATCTCCGGCTGTGACGAGGTGTCTAGGATCATCGTAGGAACACTCCACTGCTACTGCTAGTTGTGTGATAGGATTAGGGGTCTGCAATCCGCTAGTTTCCAACCTCTCTGATTTTCTGGGCTGAGCTTGTGTTTTGTTTTTTCCTCCTCAGTGACTCAATCATAACAGTTGATTTCATGCTGCAGTGCCTGAGAAACGACCGCCGCATTGCCCACATTCTCAACACGGCTGATTATTGGGTTTACACCCTCCTAGATCCTCGCTACTGGGACAACTTACAAAGCCTCATACCACCGTTGACCCGGGAGCGTAAACTGCGGGAGTACCAAGACTCTGCACAAAGAGGGAGCAGAGGCAGCGCCTCAGCACAAGAAAAGACCAATATCGCCCAAATGTGGAAAAGTTTTGTGTCTCCGCCACAAATGTCTACAATCACAGACGGCTCCAGTCAGCAGGAGGCAACGTTTCCGTCAGATGGTGAAAGACTACATGTCTTGCCCTGTCAGTGTACTCCCAGACGGCTCTTCCCCCTTCAAGCTTTGGGTCTCTAAGCTGGATACATGGCCAGAGCTTAGCCAGTATGCATTGGAGGTGCTGGCTTGCCCTGCTGCCAGTGTATTATCGGAAGGCGTCTTTAGTGCCGCAGGAGGTGTATTAACAGACCGTCGCACGCGACTATCCTCCGATAACGTTGACCAGCTTACTTTTCTGAAAATGAACAAGGCCTGGATCTCGCCAGAATTTGCCAGTCCTCTTCCAGAATAAATAATTGGTTGGCAACAGTATCCAGGTCTCCTGTTGTGTTAATGTTTCTACCACCTGAACTGTAATCCCTGGGCTTCAACACAGCCAGTTGTTGCTCAGAAGTGCCGTCTGCACAGAGAAAAACACTAGCTCCTGTGTTAGTGGGGTTCAGTAACATCAGCTGCTCCCTTGCTGTGTGGACGGCAAAGTCTCCAGCTGCCTCCACATTCAAACAACTACTGATTTTTAACCGTGCTCCACTTCGGCCTCTGGCTCCACTGTCTCTAGTGTTTCCCCTGGCCTCCAACCCCGCCAGTTGCTGCTCTGAAGTGGCGTCTGCACAATCCACACTTGTTCCTGTGTTACTGGGGCTCAGTCACGTCAGTTGAGCCCCTGATGTGTGTCTGGCAATGTCTCCTGCTCTGTCCACATTCCCACTACTAGTAATGGGAATGTGGACAGAGCAGGAGACATTGCCGGACACACATCAGGGGATCAACTGACGTGACTGAGCCCCAGTAACACAGGAACAAGTGTGGATTGTGCAGACGCCACTTCAGAGCAGTAACTGGCGGGGTTGGAGGCCAGGGGAACACTAGAGACAGTGGAGCCAGAGGCCGAAGTGGAGCACGGTTAAAAATCAGTAGTAGTCTAAAACCTATATAAAACTTGCTGCAATTAGGCCTCCGCCTGCTCCATGACTGTTCCTGGGCTTCAACACAGCCAGTTGTTGCTTGGAAGTGCCGTCTGCACAGAGAGAAACACTAGCTCCAGTGTTAGTGGGGTTCAGTAATGCCAGCTGCTCCCCTGCTGTGTGGACGGCAATATCTCCTGCTGTCTCCACATTCAAACTACATCACCTATAAAACTTGCTGCAATTAGGCCTCCGCCTGCTCCATGACAGATCCTGGGCTTCAACACAGCCAGTTGTTGCTTGGAAGTGCCGTCTGCACAGAGAAACACATGCTCCAGTGTTAGTGGGGTTCAGTAATGCCAGCTGCTCCCCTGCTGTGTGGACGGCAATATCTCCTGCTGCCTCCACATTCACACTACTACTGATTTTAAACATGCTCCAACTAGGCCTCTGGCTCCACTCTGTCTCTAGTATTTCCCCTAGCCTCCAACCCCGCCGGTTGCTGCTCAGAAGTGTCTTTGGCACGGGTACTCCCTCCTGCCCATCCTGGTTCCAGCACGCCTGCTGTTTCCGGGGAGTGTCAACGTCACTTTGCCACCAATACGTTGTCCTGTCGTGTTGCGGTCGGGTTAGCCGAGTCTGTGGTGCCTGCAGTTTTGGTGCTTCCTATGTGGGCTGCGGGTTCTGGTAATAAAGGCTGGTTCCGTAGTGCCAATAGGACAAGCACCCCCTGTAGGACTGTGGGTTTCGGTAACTGCGGCCGGCTCGCGGCCTTGTAACGTTGTGTTTCAGGGGTAGCTTCTGGTACCCATACGGGTTCCAGTACAGTCAGCTGGTCCTCGGCAGTGCCTTTGGCCAAGGTGCCTCCTTCTCGGTATCCGAGTTCCAGCAACGTCTGCTGGTCCTTGGTAGTGCTTTGTAGCACAGGTACCTCCTGCTTAGTAACCGTGTTCCAGCACCGTCAGCTGGTCCACAGTTGTGCCATTGGCTCTTGTTCCTTCAGCTGCCACTCTGGGTTCCAGCACCGTCAGCTGGTTCTCGGTAGTTCCATTGACTCTTGTAGCTTCTGCTACCCATCCGGGTTCCAGCACCGTCAGCTGGTTTTTGGCAGTGCCTTTGGCCTAGGTGCCAAAGGCATCAGAGTTCCAGCAACGTCTGCTGGTCCTTGGTAGTGCTTTCTAGCACAAGTACCTCCTGCTTAGAAACCATGATCCAGCACCGTCAGCTGGTCCACGGTTGTGCTATTGGCTCTTGTTCCTTATGCTGCCCCTCCGGGTTCCAGCCCAGTCAGCTGGTCCTCCCTAGTTCCACTTGCTCTTGTTCCTTCTGTTAACCATCCTAACCATCCGGGTTCCAGTACCGTCAGCTGGTTCTCAGCAGTTCCTCAGCCTTCTTGTACCTTCTGCTACTTTTCCAAGTTAGAGCTTGTGGAAATGGTTTTTGGTTCTCACTCTGGATCTCTGTGATGACGACCCTGAAGACCACACCGAAGAAGACCAAAAAGATTACCCTGAAGAAGATGACCAAGAGGACAAAGAACATGAAGACAACAACCAAGATGCAGAGCAACAAGAGACAGAAGACCAAGAAGCAGAAAAACCAAAAGCAGAAGAACATTAAGCATAAGACTAAAAATCAGAGCAAATGATATTATCTAAATTATAAGTAGAAGAAGACTAAGCAGTGTACGGGGGTGAGTCCGTTCCTCCTCGTGGTGCCCCTGGAAAATGCCTGCTACTGCAGGCCAAACTGAACGCGGACAAATCCTGTTGTAAATCTTTTGTGACAGGCAGAACGGAAGGTGTAACCTTCAAACTTTTATAGATAACAACTACAGGAATGCCTGTCACAAATCAGAATATGATTAAGAAGATGAAGAAGTAGAATATGAAGAATAATAGTTGAATAAGAAGAATATGAAGAATGTAAAAAAAAAAATAAGTAAATAAAATAAAAGAATAATAGGTAGAAGGTGAAGAAGAAGAAGAAGATGAATAAGGTGAAGAAGAAGTTGATGAAAAAGATGCTGCTGCTGAGGATGATGGAAAAAGTGTGGGAGAAGTAAAAAAGAAGGTGAAGAGCATGGAAGTAGTGAAACATACATATCTGACAAAATATAAAAGAGGTTAACATAGTCAATATCTTTGTAACTCCGAATGTCTTTAAAAAAAAAAATTAATTCCTGCTATTCCATTTGATTGGGCTAAACCTCTATGGCTTTAATGTCTCCTACACTTCCAACAATAAATTCTACATTATTATTAGTTGTTTTTCTTCATGTAGAATTAACCTACGAGGAAAGAAAGGGGTTTTTTTTAATTCCGATATTTCTGTCCCATTGACTTGAATGGGACTTCCGGAATCGGAACTGGCGATACCCGATACTTTTTGGATATCGGCCGATCCAATCCGATCCGATATTTTTCAACATCGGATGGTATCGCTCAACACTAGTGGTGAGTTCTCCTTCAATAGAAGTCTTCAAACAGAGGCTGGACAGACATCTGTCTGGGAAGAGTTAGCAAATCCTGCTTTGAGCAGGGGGTTGGACCAGATGGCCCAGGAGGTCCCTTCCAACTCTATGATTCTATAAGTTCTTATAAGACTGCGATAACTTTCTCTCTGTCACTAATATAGCCTCTAGCAATTTTTTTCCATTTATTCCCCACATAAGATATAATTTGTCACCTTAGTACAGCCTTAGAGGCTACCCAGAATAGATGTGGATCACTGCAATGTTCTTTGTTATCCTCTTTTTATGCATCCCAAGATGTCTGCAGAAAAGCCCCAAGATGATCAGATAAGTATAAATAGGAGGGGATCCATCACCTCCTCTCCTTACATACAGGAATTGTTAATCTAGACTTGAAGACCACCGGGGCATGATTGGACACATGAACATTCAAAATATCTGTTGAAAGTACAAGCGGCAACACCGATAAACCTAATAACCAATAGTCCAGTGTTGCATGAGATGCATTGACATGGGAATAGTGGGAATAGTCCCTTTCAGTGGGGTGCTGCCATCTCCATACATCCCGTCAGCCCCAGATGATCTATCAAACTCTGTATAAGACCTCCTTTTATTTCTGCACCAGACCTATTTGAACTGGACCTGTTAAGGGACGAGTCGTGAGCCTCTTTAATGTCCCCCCAACAATCAGGTTAGATGTATCCCACCCTGCTAGTTTGGAAAGCAACTGGGATTGAAACTAGGCGTTTGGGATATTGGTTGGGTACTAGGGATGTGCGAATCTACTCGTTAGGACTCGTTACTCTGCGAGTAGTAGGGGACTCGCAGGAGTCGGTACTCTGCGAGTTTCCGAGCGATTACTCGCACAGTAACGAGTCCAATGCAAATCAATGGCAATCCTAGTTTTTTCAGAGTTTAATACAAGCAATCCTAGTTTCTTAGCGATTTTGTGTCCCCCTGCTGACACAAAATCGCTAAGAAACTAGAATTGCTTGTATTAAACTCTGAAAAAAAAAAAAATAGGATTCTTAGCGATTTTGTGTCCCCCTGCTGACTAGTGTTGAGCTTTCCGATTGGCTGCCGAAATGACGTCATCATGATGCGCTGTCTGTGCGCATCATGATGCGCCGTCAGTTCGGGCCTTCGGGGGGGCTGTGCCGACTGTCCGGGGGGTCTGTACCGGCCTGCCGGTGGTCTGTGCCGGCCTGCCGGTGGTCTGTGCAGGCTCCGGTGGTCTGTGCCGGCCTGCCGGGGGGCTGTGCCGGCGTGCCGGTGGTCTATGCAGGCTCCGGTGGTCTGTGCCGGCCTGCCGGGGGGCTGTGCCGGCCTGCCGGGGGGCTGTGCCGGCCTGCCAGTGGTCTGTGCAGGCTCCGGTGGTCTGTGCAGGCATCGTCCGATGGGACTACAAGTCCCATTGGGCTATGCCTGCTACCATGACAGTGATTGACACATTAGCCAATGATGGGACAGTAGTAGTCCCATCATCCGGCTAATGTGTTGAATGTAAAAAAAAAAAATAAATAAAAAAAAAAAAATTACATGCTACATACATACAACATGCATACTACATATATACTACATGCAAAATACATACTACATACTACATGCATACTACATATATACTATATATACTACATGTAACATACATACTACATATATACTACATGCTACATACATGCAACATACATGCTACATACTACATACATACTACATACATACAACATATATACTACATATATACTATATATTCTACATGTAACATACATACTACATATATACTACATGAAACATACATACTACATACATGCTACATGCATACTACATACATACACTACATGCATGCAACATGCATACTACATACATATATACTACATGCAATACATACATATAGACATACAGTACATATAACATAGAGTACATACTTACCGTCACTTGTCACTTTGATCCCCGAAGCCATTGTCACCTGAGGGTTAAATATCAAAATAAAAAAACACCAATATACTTACCCCGATCCGCAGAAGTCCACGAGGGTCCCACGTCCATCTTGCGTGGAGAACAGCAGCATCAGCTGATGCTACCGTTCTCTACCAGCTCCAGGAATACAATGACAGAAGGTAGGTATCCTTCCGCACTGTATTCCTCCACCACTGTAAAAAAAAGTCATGTATGTATGTAGTATATATAGCATGTATGTAGCATGTATGTAGCATGTATGTAGCATGTATGTAGCATGTATGTAGTATATATAGCATATATGTAGCATGTATGTAGCATGTATGTAGCATATATGTAGCATGTATGTAGCATGTATGTAGCATGTATGTAGCATGTATGTAGTATATATAGTATGTATGTAGCATGTATGTAGCATGTATGTAGCATGTATGTAGTATATATAGTATGTATGTCAGCAAGCAGTTAATCCTGAATGCTATCTATGTGTTTTCAACTCTGCAAGCTTATATCTGGTAACCAGCTTTTCCAATCTCTGCTCTGAATCCACTCCTGTGTCTCCATTCAATGTCAGCAAGCAGTTAATCCTGAATGCTATCTATGTGTTTTCAACTCTGCAAGCTTATATCTGGTAACCAGCTTTTCCAATCTCTGCTCTGAATCCACTCCTGTGTCTCCATTCAATGTCAGCAAGCAGTTAATCCTGAATGCTATCTATGTGTTTTCAACTCTGCAAGCTTATATCTGGTATATAGTTTTTTCAACTTACTCTGCTTGTCCCCTTATGTTGTGAGGTCAAGAAACTTTTCAAAGTGCTTTATGATCCATGTAGTGCTGGACATGTGTTTATTTGACCACAACATTTTATTGGGTCCTGGTGTCTCAATTTAGTGTGATTGATTAACGAGAAGAGAGAGAGCCACAAAAAAAAAAAAAAAAACTTAGCCTCAACCTCCTATATATTCAGACCTAGCTAGGGGGAGCATTTATGCACATGTAATCGAAGTACATGTATCAAAGTACTTCTGGCAGTTATAACATGGCAGTTAGACAGGGCAGGAGACAGGTAAGACATTTATATACATCTACTCCCTGTACATTAGGAGTACAACAAATATATACCATATGCATTTGTGTAATGTATATCCTTGCCGCTGCATTCACACACATCCACCACCCTGGCATTAACTCTCCACACTCCATCCATATTGGCCCCTCGCTTCTTTCCTCTCCTATGTATAGCACTCATGCTCTTTTCACATTGTTAAATTGCACAGATCCAGCCAGTCCCACCATTCAACACCAGAGACGCTCTCACAAATCACTTAACCATCTGCTCACTCTTTCTATCCTCCTTCTCCTAGTCGCAGGAGACATTGCTCCCAACCCTGGTCCCCCATGTTATAGAAAGTCAAACCCCCCCACTGCTACACTCAGTAACCCCTCTAATCTTATTAATATTCCCTGCATGCCATCTGTCTCTCTTAATTGTGCACTTTGGAATTCTCGCTCAGTGTGTAAGAAACTCTCCTTCATTCATGACTTCTTCCTTTCTAATTCTCTTAACCTTCTGGCTCTTACTGAAACCTGGATCCAGCAGTCAGATACTACCGCTGCTGCTGCTCTTTCATACGGGGGGCTACACTTCTCTCATACCCCAAGATCAGACAATAGAGCTGGTGGAGGCGTTGGTCTGCTCCTATCACCAAAATGTACATTTCAGGTTATCCCTCAAGTACCCTCACTTGTCTTCCCTTCTTTTGAGGTCCATGCCGTCAGACTCTACACCCCCTTCTCCATGCGAGTGGCGGTGGTGTATCGTCCTCCCGGCCCCTCCCATCAGTTCCTGGATCATTTTGCCACTTGGCTTCCACATTTTCTCTCCTGTGACATCCCTACCCTCATCATGGGAGATTTCAACATCCCCATTGCTCTTCCCCTCTCCCCATCTGCTACTCACCTTTTATCTCTAACCTCCTCATTTGGCCTTTCGCAGCTTACTAATTCTCCAACGCATGAAGACGGAAACTCCCTCGACTTGGTCTTCTCTCGGCTTTGTGCAGTGGATGATTTTGCAAACTCCCCTCTCCCGCTCTCTGACCACAATCTTCTTTCATTCTCTATCAAGAACTGCCAGGCTGCTCAGGTCACCCCCACTGTCCAGACTTATAGAAACATACAGGCCATTAACACCCAGAAACTTCTGAAGAACTTGCAGTCTTCATTGGCCCCTATCTCCTCCCTCTCATGTCCTGATTCTGCATTGAAGCATTACAATGAAACACTTCAAACTGCCCTGGATGAATTTGCACCCCCTATAAATAGAACACCACAACGCCGACGGCGACAACCCTGGCACACGGTGCAAACACGTTTCCTGCAGTGGTGCTCCAGGTGCGCCGAACGTCTGTGGAGAAAATCCAATCTACACGAAGATTTCATCCATTTTAAGTTTATGCTTAGAACATACAACACTGCCCTTCACCTCTCCAAACAAACCTATTTCAACACCCTCATCACCTCACTGTCCAATAACCCGAAACGTCTCTTTGACACTTTTCATTCCCTACTCAATCCAAGAGTACAGGCCCCAACCACGGAGCTCCGAGCTGACGATCTGGCCAATTACTTCAAAGAAAAAATTGACCAGATCCGACAGGAAATTATCTCCAAATCCCCTCATACCATGCACTGTCCTCCCTCCCCCACTGCATCTAACTCACTCTCTGATTTTGAACCAGTCACAGAAGAAGAAGTAAGCAGGCTCCTTGCATCTTCTCGCCCAACTACTTGCACCAGTGACCCATTTCCGTCACATCTCCTCCAGTCCCTTTCCCCTGCTGTCACCCCTCACCTAACTAAAATATTTAACCTCTCTCTCTCTTCTGGTATTTTTCCCTCCTCATTTAAGCATGCCATCATACATCCACTACTTAAAAAACCATCCCTCGACCAAAACTGTGCCGCTAACTATAGACCTGTCTCTAATCTTCCCTTCATCTCTAAACTCCTGGAACGCCTGGTCCACTCCCGTCTTATCCGCTATCTCTCAGAAAACTCTGTTCTCGACCCTCTCCAATCCGGTTTCCGCTCTTTACACTCCACTGAAGCTGCCCTCACTAAAGTCTCTAATGATCTGCTAACAGCTAAAACAAATGGTCATTACTCCATGCTAATTCTCTTGGATCTCTCTGCAGCATTCGACACTGTGGATCATCAGCTCCTCCTCACTATGCTCCATTCCATTGGCCTCAAGGACACCGTTCTCTCCTGGTTCTCCTCCTATCTCTCCGACCGCTCCTTTACTGTTTCTTTTGCCGGTTCCTCCTCCTCTCACCTTCCCCTTACTGTTGGGGTTCCTCAAGGATCGGTTCTAGGCCCCCTCCTCTTCTCCTTGTACACTGCCCCTATTGGTCAAACAATCAGTAGATTTGGTTTCCATTACCATCTCTATGCTGATGACACCCAATTATACGCTTCTTCTCCTGACATCACGCCAGCCTTTCTAGAAAACACTGGCGATTGTCTAAACGCTGTGTCTAATATCATGTCCTCACTATATCTGAAACTGAACCTGTCAAAGACTGAACTCCTTGTGTTTCCTCCCGCTACTAATGTACCTACACCCGACATTGCCATTTCCGTCTGTGGTTCCACTATTACTCCCCAGCAACATGCCCGCTGTCTTGGGGTCATACTTGATTCCAAGCTTTCCTTTGCCCCCCACATTCGATCACTGGCTCGCTCTTGTCATCTGCACCTCAAAAACATTTCTAGAATTCGACCTTTTCTTACTTTTGACTCTGCAAAAACTCTTACTGTTTCTCTTATTCATTCTCGTCTCGACTATTGTAACTCTCTTCTAATCGGTCTCCCTCTTACCAAACTCTCCCCTCTCCAATCTGTCTTGAATGCTGCAGCCAGGATCATATTCCTCACCAATCGTTACACCGATGCCTCTACCTTGTGCCAGTCATTACACTGGCTACCCATCCACTCCAGAATTCAGTATAAACTTATTACCCTCACCCACAAAGCCCTCCATGGCTCAGCACCACCCTACATCTCCTCCCTTGTTTCAGTATACCACCCTACCCGCGCCCTCCGTTCTGCTGATGACCTGAGGTTAGTATCCTCAATAGTCAGAACCTCCCACTCCCGTCTCCAAGACTTTACACGTGCCGCGCCAATTCTTTGGAATGCACTTCCCAGGTCAATACGATTAGTCCCCAATCCCCACAATTTTAAGCGTGGCCTGAAAACGCATTTATTCAGGCTGGCCTATCGCCTCAACACATTAACCTAACCTATCCCTGTGTGGCAGAGCCAAAAGTTTTACCATAACCAGGTTCCCAGCATCATGTTCCCACATGCTTTATGCATCCATTAGCCCTTTGTGTCTGTACTGTTACACACTTAACATTATGGCTGGTCCATACAATCAGGGCAACTGTTACCACCCACCTTTCGTGTCTACCTCTTTCCTCATAGACTGTAAGCTTGCGAGCAGGGCCCTCATTCCTCTTGGTATTTGTTATAATCTACTGTATGTGATTATTGTTATGCTGTAATGTCTATTGTCTGTACAAATCCCCTCTGAAATGTAAAGTGCTGCGGAATATGTCGGCGCTATAAAAATAAAATTTATTATTATATTATTATTATGTATGTAGCATGTATGTAGCATGTATGTAGCATGTATGTAGCATGTATGTAGTATATATAGTATGTATGTAGCATGTATGTAGCATGTATGTAGCATGTATGTAGCATGTATGTAGTATATATAGTATGTATGTAGCATGTATGTAGCATGTATGTAGCATATATAGCATGTATGTAGCATGTATGTAGCATGTATGTAGTATATATAGTATGTATGTAGCATGTATGTAGCATGTATGTAGTATATATGTAGCATGTATGTAGCATGTATGTAGCATGTATGTAGTATATATAGTATGTATGTAGCATGTATGTAGCATGTATGTAGCATGTATGTAGCATATATAGCATGTATGTAGCATGTATGTAGCATGTATGTAGCATGTATGTAGTATATATAGTATGTATGTAGCATGTATGTAGCATGTATGTAGTATATATGTAGCATGTATGTAGCATGTATGTAGCATGTATGTAGTATATATAGTATGTATGTAGCATGTATGTAGCATGTATGTAGCATATATAGCATGTATGTAGCATGTATGTAGCATGTATGTAGCATGTATGTAGCATGTATGTAGTATATATAGTATGTATGTAGCATGTATGTAGCATGTAGAGTGTATGTATGTTACATGTAGTATATGTAGTATATATGTTGTATGTAGTATGTATGTAGTATGCATGTAGTATGCAGCATGTATGTAGTATGTATGTTGCATGTATGTAGCATGTAGTATATATGTAGTATGTATGTTACATGTAGTATATATAGTATATATGTAGTATGCATGTTGCATGCATGTAGTATATATGTTGTATGTTGCATGCATGTAGTATGTATGTAGCATGTATGTAGCATGTATGTAGCATGTATGTAGCATGTAGCATGTATGTAGTATGTAGCATGTATGTAGTATGCATGTAGTATGTAGCATGTATGTAGTATGTATGTTGCATGTAGTATATATGTAGTATGTATGTTACATGTAGTATATATGTAGTATGCATGTTGTATGTATGTAGCATGTAATTTTTTATTTTTTTTTTACATTCAACACATTAGCCGGATGATGGGACTACTACTGTCCCATCATTGGCTAATGTGTCAATCACTGTCATGGTAGCAGGCATAGCCCAATGGGACTTGTAGTCCCATCGGACGATGCCTGCACAGACCACCAGCAGGCCGGCACAGCCCCCCGGCAGGCCGGCACAGCCCCCCGGAGCCTGCACAGACCACCGGCAGGCTGGCACAGCCCCCCGGAGCCTGCACAGACCACCGGCAGGCCGGCACAGACCACCGGTAGGCCGGCACAGACCACCGGCAGGCCGGCACAGACCACCGGCAGGCCGGCACAGACCCCCGGACAGTCGGCACAGCCCCCCCGAAGGCCCGAACTGACGGCGCATCAATGCGCACAGACAGCGCATCATGATGACGTCATTTCGGCAGCCAATCGGAAAGCTCAACACTAGTCAGCAGGGGGACACAAAATCGCTAAGACTCCTATTTTTTTTTTTTTCAGAGTTTAATACAAGCAATTCTAGTTTCTTAGCGATTTTGTGTCAGCAGGGGGACACAAAATCGCTAAGAAACTAGAATTGCTTGTAGTAATATCTCTCTCTCTCTCTCTCTCTCTCTCTCCCCAGCACAGGAATCGCTGCAATACTCGCATCCCCATTCATTAACATTGGACTCGCTAGACTTGCAACGAATAGCGAGTTTCCGACTCGGACTCGTTACAGTCTAGCGATTCCGAGTATTTCAGGATTCGCCCATCCCTATTGGGTACATATACATTTACTAAGCATTAAGGAACCCCTTCTATTTTGATATTGACTATCAAGAGCCTCTCTAAAATGTCATAATTGATACACTTATTGATGAGAATTGCCACTCCTCTCTGGTTTTTAAAGTATAACGCCTCTGCATATACAACATTTTTTATTAAATAATGATAGGTGTTTACCACTTACTCAATGGGTCTCCTGCAGCAAAAAAAAAAAATCACATGAAAGTTTCTATGCTGTAAATAGTGCAAAACCTTTTTCCTGTTAACTGGGGAATTAAACCCATTTACGCTCCAGGAACACCAGTATAGTGGATGCATCGTGGACACAGTAAAATTTTCATTTAACATACACGTGAACGTGGATCTATCAACCAAAGTAGTATCAGGTATGTGTAGTCCCCACACTGACCCCAGCGAGTGACCCAAAAGGTCACATTATCTAGAGAATAAAATGAATGCACGCAGGGACCCACCCTCCAACATTAACAACTCCATCTCACTAATAACCATGCTCAAAACACAAATGAGCGTTAGCCTGTTCAAAAAGAAAAAAAAAGTTCAATGTCTCAACAAGGTTAGAACATGAAGGGTGACATCACCCTAAAAGGCAAAAAGAGCAAAAAAAAAAAGAATACTCACCATCAGGTCTTATCTTGTGTAGTTGGTTGGGTATCTGCACTAAGATATAAGACCCAGCTTTTTCATTTCATGGAAAAGCGTAGAATTGCTGGATATTGCATCCCGAAATGGATATTCTTTCTCTCTAAGATCACACATGCGGGATTAAAGGCCTTTCGTTTAGGTGCAAGTGGCCGAGTAGTCTTGGAAGAGAAACAGCTTATGGTGATCATATGATAATGGTTGCTTCTTTCTGCATGCAGATAATAGGCCAACTTTATCTTGAAAATCTAGGACGTGGTCTAGTCTTCATCATTCCTAGGACTCTTTAAATTTTCAAAGGCACCTGATATTGGTGTTAAATTCAGTGCTTTGGGGAGCCATTCTAATACCACCCCCATTAAATCGGCCGATTTGATCGATTTAGGGAGTCCTACCAGTTTCAAATTGTTACGGCACGGCGAGACCTATTCTCTAAGTCGTCGACTGTCTAAAAGATAGGTAACTTTTTTGTTTCTCTGATCTAACTTCTCAGAGAGAGCCGCAACCATGACTTCCAAATCCGACACGCTTTGTTCTGCGGCCGTCAGAGGTGCCCGAAACAATACCAATCGGGAGTCTGTTTTTGGCATTAGTTTGTCTGTAATGGCCTAAGCAATAGATTGTGTATCCTCATGCTCAGTATCAGTAATTATCTTAGGTGGAGAGGTTTTAATTTGTTGTCAAGTCAAGGGTCAATTAGCTTTATTAGATCTGGCCACGTACTTTTCCATATTGCGTGAGAGTCCTTATGCACGTATGCAGATATGTCAGTGACGTCACAATGGAGTATTCCACTCACATTGAAAAGATCTTTGAAAAAAATCAAGCACTCCACTCCCATAATAAAGAAGCTGTCCTGGGAGGCACTAAATGAACTCCTGCCAAAAGTATAGAGATTGCCCCACAACAGTGCACATTATTCCAGTTAATAATGCAGAGTTAATTTTACATACTATCAGTGTAAGGCATCACCCGAATACAGCAGGGTGCAGCGCTATCCATGGTCTGATCTTAGTGGCGGCCAGTTGTTTGAGAGCTGAGTCACTGGATCAGAGAGAGTTAGGCTGGGTTCATATTGCATTAGAGGGGTGTTTTTAATGCATCTCTTACATAGCGGCATTAATGCTATGTAACGGATGCGTTAACACACCCTTACACTGCTATACACGAGCGCATCGCTAATGCATGTCATAATCGACAAACGTTAGCGATGTGCCATCATTCTGTGATGGACACGGTCTGCAGCATCCGAGGGTCCGTCACTGCTAGCGCAGATGAAGCATCTACGCTAGCGTGATTGTGTAAGGGGGTGACGCACCGAAGGAGCCAAGGGGGAGTTGCCTTCCTAGCTCCGTGCCCGGAACCATCGAGCAGGGCATTAGGTTCCCCGGGGTTGCTTTAGGGAACTGTATTAGAACCAGGAACAGGAAGAGGGCAGGACAGAGCGGGAGAATTGTGCACGCTTTCAGCAGAGCAGCGCAAAGACGGGAGCAGAGAGTACGTTGACACAGGAGAGGAGACGGGTGCAGTGACTAAACACTGAGGGACCACAGATACAGGCAGTGAGCACCGAGCAGGAGACTGAGTACGAGAAGCCTGTCACTGCACCGTTTGGAGGGCTGGTCGCTCCCCTCCTGGTAGAGACTTTGTCATACCGACAGACCGCGTGCCTTGACAAGACTCCCCCTGTAGTGAGACCCTGCCTTACCCTGAGACGCTTCACTGTGACCAAGGGATGTACCATAACGTGACACTGACCTGCCAAGAGAGACTGTCCAAGGCAGAGCCCCTGACCCTGGTGAGAGAATGCCGCAGCAGAGGGAAGGACCTTGAGTACAGGGTGATACCGCCATCCACAGACCCCTTGGGCTCCCATGTTAACCCCCCCATATGCCAGTTGGACTATACCTAGGACCCCAGAGACAGAGGACATCAAGCACCATTTGTGCCTCGGTGCCTACGTGGGAGAAGAGTGATCTCTGCAATCAAGACCTCCAGGAACTGATAAGTTTCTTCCCCATAAGAGAATAACTTTCTGTTTTGCACCTCTGTTATTTCTCCAGTTTCTGATATAACCTTTTCCAGCATTTTCTCTGTTATATTGTATGTTTACCAGTATTACTCCCTGTAAATAAACCTCCCCTTTTACTGTTGGTCTGCCTGCTCTGTGGTGACATATATTCCTCCTGCACGTTATTACAATTGCATAACGCGATCCACAAAAGGCAGTTGCGCTAGCACAGTCTGTTTAACGCATAAGTTGAATGGACTGCACGAATGCAATCTGAACCTGGCATTAATTGTGCAACACTATTATAACAAGTCAACACCAAAATCCAGCAGGGGGCAGCATTTCCCATGGTCAGAACCATGTACTAATCTGTAATGTCTGAACAAAGGCACTGGGTTGTGCAGGGTTTATTGTACAGCTTTGTGCTATAATTCCTCTAGGCTATGAGTTTACAGAGATGGGTACAACTCACGTGGTCCAACCCCGCCGCACCCCGATCTCATAGACCGCGCCAACAATCTGCATGAGCCTGCAGCCCCACACTCACCGCTTCTCGCCTCTGTTACTTGGGTACATGCTCCTAAATGTCGATCGCAGCTGCTCCGTGCTCCTCCAGTATCAAGCACCTTTCCCCTTATACCTCGTGGGCCGAGGGGATGGCGTTGTGTGCGCTGAGGTGGCCTTCCGCTGCTATCTCTGTCCGTGAGGCAGTGCACTTTTCAGCGCTGCCTGCGCCTGTTTCCTCTGGGATCGCTGGAGAGCTGGATCCGATGCTTGGGATCCTTGCCCGAGCCTTATCCCCGCTGCTTGATGAATTTGATGGTGATCTGCCGTCGGGGAGTTCGATTAAAACGCATCCATCTTACTGCTCCGCCCCCTGGAAGTCCCAAAGTAATTTTTTTGTGAAAAAAGTAAAATGTTCATTTTTTCCTTTAGCATTGCTTTAGTTCTTGTGAAGCACCTGAAGGGTTAATACATTTCTTGAATGTGGTTTTGCGCACCTTGAGGGGAGCAGTTTTTAAAATGGTGTCACTTTTGGGTATTTTCTCTTATATTGACCCCCCAAACTAACTGCAAATGTGAGGTGGTCCCAAAAAGAAATGGTTTTGCAAGTTTTGTTGGAAAAATGAGAAATCACTGGTCAACTTTTAATCCTTATAACGTCCTAAGAAAAAAATTATGTTTACAAAATTGTTCTGATGTAAAGTTGACATGCGGGAAATGTTATTTATTAACTATTCTGTGTGACACCACTCTGATTTAAGGGTATAAAAACTAAAAGCTTGAAAACTGCAACATTTTCAAAAATTTTGCCACATTTCCGTTTTTTATTTATAAATAAATAAAAGTTATATATTTATCACTTACATGAAGTACAATATATCATGAAAAAACATTCTGAGAATTAGTGGGATGTGTTGAAGTGTTCTAGAGCTATAACTTCATAAAGTGACAGTGGTCAGAATTAGAAATATTGTCTTGGTCATTAAGTACCAAATTGGCTCTGTCACTAAGGGGTTAATGCATTACATTTCTTACTTTTTGTCTATTGTAGTGCAGCAGGGTTTGTGCAGTGTGACAAACAGGCAGTGACCGCAGGAAAGTGTAAGCAGGTGCTAAGATGCAGTACGCAGAGATTGCATATCAATGCGGTATAACAATATTATTTAATTTAACAGTAAAGATTTCCAGTAATCTCCTCGCAGGGAGTTAATGAAACAGTAAACAAGAAATGAAGGAATAGTAAGAATTGACGTGACAGTCTGAGGGTTAAACACACTTATCGTGACTTCTGCTCGTCCTCCTTGATATGCAGTCCGATGGGGGTTGTAGTGCCAGCAAAGGCCGGCAGGGTGTCCTCAGATGGGGTCCTTTGGCAACGGTCCAACTTCTGGCGGCAGCGGGTGGTCTCCGGTTTTACCCGCTGAGCCCCTAGTACATAAACCTGAGCAAACAAAGTGAGGGAAGCCACAGGAGTCTCTGTAACACGTGTTGACTGATGTGTGCTGGTCGACAGAAGGAACCGCACCTCAGTGTTCTGTAGGCGGCCCACACTTCTCCGTACGAGCGCTGCCTGATGATTATCCAGGCACACAGTTCTCTTCTCAGTGGCAATCCCGCTGGAGCATGCTGGTGAGCCTGGTTGGGGCACATCTCGGCTCCGCTGCGCTGGATGCGGATCGCACTACTGCTGCACTCTTCCTGACGGTGGGAAACTGACTCTCGCTTTGCGCGCTTTCAGTTCCCCCTTCCTCCCAGGTCATGGGAACTGTCCAGTCCCCCATTCCTTCCTCCTGGCAACATGGGACGCAGCCCCGGCAGTTCCGGACTCTGCTCAATGCAGGTACTCGCAGCCCGGTTTTCCTCCATACACTCCCCCTATCCTCTAGCTCACAATTCCACAGGCAAGAGTTTCTTCATCAGATGCTCACACTCTTCCATTTCACGAACAATTCGCTACCAAATAAACTGGTCTTGTTCATAACGAGTGGGCGGTCTTCCAGCTGTCATCCGCTCATTACGGCGTGGTTCATGTTGAGTATTAGAGTCAAGTTGAGGAGTAAAAGACAGGCGAACGTCCGGGTCCAATCAGCCATCTCTGGAGTTCAGGCCTACGCACTTCCCCTGGACTGGCGGGTGGCGGACTATCCAAATCTGAGAGCGGGACAAGTGGTTCTTCCTCATCACAGTCGGGTGCTGTGGGAGTGAGCGCTTCAGTGGCGTCTGGCTCTTTCTCCACTACTTTGGGATCCCATGACAGGCAAGGACACAACATGCTATGGTGGACTATTCGGGTAGGTGCCCCTTCCCCTTCTGGTTGAACTTCACACTGGCCCACCGGATCTAACTCAGCATTTCACCTGATACCAAGTCTTGTCCCATCAATGTTCTAACTTGACCCGAGGCCATTTGTCTCGGACCAACACTTATAGAATCGTAGAGTTGGAAGGGACCTCCTGGGCCAACTGGTCCAACCCCCCGCTCAAAGCAGGATTCGTTAAATCATCCCAGTCAGATGTCTGTCCAGCCTCTGTTTGAAGACTTCCATTGAAGGAGAACTCACCACTTCTCGTGGCAGCCTGTTCCACTCATTGATCACTCTGTCAAAAAGTTTTTTCTAATATCTAATCTGTGTCTCCTCCCATTCAGTTTCATCCCATTGCTTCTAGTCTTTCCTTGTGCAAATGAGAATAAAGTTGATCCTTCTACAATGTGACAGCCCTTTAGATATTTGTAGACAGCTATTAAGTCTCCTCTCAGTCTTCTCTTTTGCAAACTAAACATTCCCAAATCCTGCAACCTTTCCTCATAAGACAGGGTTTGCAGACCGGTCACCATTCTGGTCGCTCTTTTCTGAACTTGCTCCAGTTTGTTGATGTCTTTTTTAAAATGTGGTGCCCAAAACTAGACACAATATTCCAGATGAGGTCTGACCAAAGAGGAGTAGAGGGAAATAATGCCTTCACATGATCTAGACTGTATGCTTCTGTTAATACATCCTAGAATTGCATTTGCCTTTTTTGCTGCTGCATCACACTGTTGACTCATATTAAGTCTGTGATCTATTAGTATACCCAAGTCTTTTTCACATGTGCTATCACTTAGCCCTATTCCTCCCATTCTGTATATGCTTTTTTCATTTTTATTGCCCAGATGTAGTACTTTGCATTTCTCCCTGTTAAAAACCATTCTGTTAGTTGCTGCCCACTTCTCCAGTTTATTTATATCTTTTTGAATCCTCTCTCTCTTCTCTAGTATTAGCTATCCCTCCTAACTTTGTGTCATCAGCAAATTTAATCAGTTTACCCTCAATTCCTTCATCTAAATCGTTGATAAAGATGTTGAACAATACAGGGCCCAGGACAGAGCCCTGTGGTACCCCACTTGAGACATTCTTCCAACTGGATGTGCAGCCATTTACGACCACTCTTTAGGTCCGATCACTAAGCCAGTTATGAATCCACCTAACAGTTGCCTTGTCCATTCCATACTTGGTCATTTTTTCAATAAGGATTGTATGAGAGACTTTGTCAAATGCTTTGCTGAAGTCAAGATATACTATATCTACAGCATTTCCTTGATCCACCCAATCAGTGATTCCGTCATAGAAGGAAATTAAGTTAGTCTGACATGACTTATTAGTTACAAACCCATGCTGACTCTGTTTATTCACTTCATTCTTATCCAGGTACTGACATACATGTTGTTTAATAATTTGTTCAAAGATCTTTCCTGGTATAGAAGTCAGACTCACCGGCCTATAGTTCCCTGGGTCCACCTTCTTCCCCTTTTTGAAGATAGGAACAACATTTGCTCTTCTCCAGTCTTCTGGCACTTCTCCTGTTCTCCAAGAATTTTCAAAGATTATGGAGAGGGGTTCAAAAATTTCTTCTGCTATCTCCTTCAGTACTCTGGGGTGTAATTCATCTGGACCTGGAGACTTGAATTCATTTAGGTTAGCTATGTGTTTCCTCACTATCTTTCTGTTTATAGATATCCTGGATTCTTCTATTCCCTTAATAGGACAGTGAAGAACAGTTGATGTTACATTTCCTTTCTGAGAGAAAACAGATGCAAAATAGGAATTTAAAAGTTCAGCCTTCTCAACATCCTGTCTTACCATTTCATAATTTTCATCCTGTAAAAATCCTATAGCATCTTTGACTTTTCTTTTACTTTTGACATCTCTTGCAAGCCTCAATTCATTTTCAGCTTTAACTAATCTGATTTGTGCCCTGCAGGTTCTGCAGACAGCATTATATTCTACTTTAGATATGCCTCCCTCTTTCCATTTTATATACATTTTTTTCTTCCATTTTAGCATGTGCTTAAGTTCTGTGTTCATCCATCCTGGTTTCCTTAAATGCTTCCTATTCTTCCCTCTTTTTGGAATTGTTAACAACTGTGTTTTGAGAATTTCATTTTTCAAGATTTCCCATCCTTCCTGGACATTTTTGTCTTTAAGGATATCCAGCCATTGGATCCCTCCAATTCTCTTTCTGAATCCCGTAAAATCTGTCTTTCTGAAATCTAACCTTGACGTCTGAGTCTTCACAGGTCTTCCGCCTCTAGTTATGCAAAATTCTAAAATAGCATGGTCGTTCCCTCCTAGGGTCCCAGCCACTTTTACCTCCTCAACCATTTCCTCCCTGTTTATAAGGATTAGATCCAAGGTAGCAGTTCCCCTTGTTTTCTCCCCTATCTTTTGGAAGATAAAGTTGTCAGCAAGAGAGGATAAGAATTTCCTTGACCTGTTAGTTTGGCTGAGAGAGATTCCCAACAAATGTCTGGATAGTTGAAATCTCCCATGACAACTATGTCATATTTTTTGGAGAACTTAGCCATTTGATGCATAAAGAGTTGATCCATATCTTCAGCTTGCACAGGTGACCTGTAGTAAATGCCTACAATGGTGTCCTTTCCATTGTTCTGTCCTTACCCAAACAGTTTCCACAGAACTCCCAGTCTCTGAAGCTTCAATCTCTGTGCAGAAATACGCGTTTCTAACATACAATGCGACACCTCCTCCTCGTTTATCAAGTCTGTTTCTTGCAAATAAGTTGAATCCTTCTAGTCTTGTATTCCAATCATGTGTATCGTCCCACCAAGTTTCAGTGATTCCAATGACATCATATTTCTTTTCCTGTGTTAGTAGTTCCAATTCTCCTTGTTTGTTGCCCATGCTTTGTGCATTAGTATAGAAACATTTTAGTTTGTGATAGGTGTCTCTTTCTCCAATATTTTTATTAATTAGATTCTTTTGTCTTTGTTCTTCCTTTCCACTTCTAATAGCAGAGTTCTCAATAGCATTTGTCAGGTGTATGGCTTTTTCTGGTCTTTTGCTTCCCTTCTCATGTTGTTCTAGTTTAAAGCTCTCCTTACAAGTGTAGCAAGGCGACTTCCAAATACTTGCTTTCCAGTCTTCGTAAGGTGCACCCCATCTCTAGCAAGTAGTCCATCGTATAAGTAATTCACTCTGTGATCCAGAAATCCAAATCTTTGCTGACGGCACCATCGACGTAGTGCCTTGAGAGCTGTCCCTCAAATGGGTGTCACTTCATGGTGCTGGAGTTCCCAGAACTTAGTCTGCACCAGCCGGTGAAGAGTCTGCAGCCGATGTCGATGTTCTCGATCCTAGGAAGACACCCCCGTCCGTGGGTAGTCTTCTTCTGGATCCAGCTCTGTGATTTCCTGTCCTTTTCACCTGAACAGTAGGGTATACGGAGTGTATCCTGTTGTACTGTGCACTCAGTTGTTACACACCCAGACTAATTCAGCCACATATTCAGGCTCTCGTACTTTCTGATCTTCCTCCAATGTTCGGAGCATCTGAATCAGCATCCAGTTGAAGCATTCACAAGCTCCATTCCCCTGAGCATGATAGGAATGGAGTCTGGTACAGGCAATGCAACTCTTCTATCACTCGACCTTGAAAACAAGTACCTTGATTGGAATGGATCCTCTTCGAGCAACCGTACACCTTGATGAAGTCTTGGCAGCAATCTGATCCTGAGTTGGAGTCACCACAGTGAACTTGGTGAAGTGGTCGATCACCTGACAATGTTCATTCCCGAGATAAGCAGAGTCCACGGTCAAGTAGTCGATCATCAACAGCTCTAACGGGGCAGAAGTCACGATGGTCTGCTTTGGAGTTCTCTGCTCTGGATGCTTGGCTAGTTCAAAGCTCTGACATCACTGGCAGGCCTCCTCTATTGCAGTCTTCAATTGGGGATGATATACCAGCTTCTGCAACCACTGGAATGTCTTCTCTGGACCACCTGCTGGGTTGCCTCCAACTCCCGCACCAACTGCACTCTTCTATAAAGCAAGCTATCTTCCAACTGGAGTCTTTCCAACTGCATTAGAATCTGCAGAGTTCCCTGGGACAGAGCATCTCTTTCGCACCGGCTGGGAAGTCACTTCAGGGACATCTACTGTTTCAGCTGGGTCAGTTCCTGATCTTCCTGCTGGAGTTGCACCCAGTCATCCAGAGGTTGCCACATCTGTTTCCCAGATGCCTCTGCGATCTGTCCCTGCGTCGCCGCCAATGGCCTGGCGAGGTCCCAGAAACCAGGAATCTCTTCTGCCTCCAATTCTTCGTCTCATTTGCATCCAGGTCGCTCATGGGTCACTCTTGACAGAGCATCAGCATGCTTTTAACCAACTCAGTCCAGGCTCACAGAAGTGAATTGCTCCCTGTAAATTTTGGGAAATTGCTGAGCATGGCCTCCAGGGGTAAGCTGGCCCTTGAGGCACCCACGACCGTTTGGTCTGCTGCCTCTGTATGCCAAATGTAAGCAGCAGCTGAGATGCAGTAAGCAGGGATCCCAGAGCAATGCGGTATAACAATATTATTTAATTTAACAGTAAAGATGCAAGTAATCTCCTCGCAGGGAGTTAATGAAACAGTAAACAAGAATTAAAGGAATAGTAAGAATTGATGCAACAGTCAGAGTCAAACAACTCTTATCGTGACTTCCGCTCGTCTTCCTTGATATGCAGTCCGATGGGGTTGTAGTGCCAGCAACGGCCGGCATGGTGTCCTCAGATGGGGTCGTTTGGCAATGGTCCAACTTCTGGCGGCAGTGGGTGGTCTCTGGTTTTACCCGCTGAGCCCCTAGTACATAAGTCAGAGCAAATAAAGTAAGGGAAGCCGCAGGAGTCTCTGTAACAAGCATGGGCTGATGCGCACTGGTTGGCAGAGGGAACCACACCTCAATGTCCTGTAGTCGACCCACACTTCTCCGTACGATCACTGCCTGATGTTAATCCGGGCACACGGTGCTCTCCTCAGTGACAATCCCACTGGAGCATGCAGGTGAGCCTGATCACGGCGCATCTTGGCTCCTCTGCGCAGGATGCAGCGCATGCTGCTCATCCTGCTGCACTCTCCCTGATGGTGGGAAACTGACTCTCGCTTCATGCGCTTTAATTTCTGCTTCCGGCTTAAATGCATCACCTCCTCCCGGGTTATGGGACCTGTCCAGTCCCCTATTCCTTCCTCCGGGCAACATGGGATGCAGCCTCGGCAGTGCCGGACCTGGCTCAATACAGGTACTCCTCAAACCATCATTGATTGTGGAAACTTCACACTAGATCTCAAGCAGCTTGGATTGTGTGCCTCTCCACTCTTCCTCCAGACTCTGGAACCCAAGATAGATAAATTCCCCAAGTGGTATAGTTTTAAAATGGGGGTCACTTGAGAGGGGACTCTGCTTTTCTAGCAGTTAGGGTCTCTGTATATGGAGTCTGCAACTGTTCTAGGAAAATCTGCGCTCCAGGAGGCAATTAGTGCTCCACTCCTCCCGAGTCTCTCCATATGGCTAAGTAGTACTGCACAGCCACACATGGAGTATTGCCACGTTGAGTAGAAATTGTGGGACACATTTTGGTGCCATTTTTATCCACTTCTTGTGTGAGCATGTAAAATTTTGGTGGTAAAAATAGTTATTTTTTCTGCATTGCTCAATAGTATAAAATTATGTAACACACCGAAGGTACCAATACTATCATTACAACCCTAGATGAATTCATTGAGAGGTGTAGTTTGTAAAATGGAGTTACTTATGGAGAGCTCTGCTGTTCTGGCACCTCATGGGCTCTCCCAGTGGGTCATGGCACCTGTAAACCATAAAACAGTAAAATCTGGTGCTCCTTGTCTGAAAAATATTTCCCGATTACATGTAGGGTATTGGCGCACTCAGGAAAAAATGGACCTCCGTTTGTTGTAAAAAAGTTCCTATTAGCCCTTAGAAAAATTAAAAATTTGGGGGTACATTTTAGTGGTAAAAATGTAATTTATTCTTTCTTCACCTCTCAGTGGTATAAAATTCTGTGAGGCACATGTGGTGTCAATATGATCATATCAATATGATCACTGCACCACTAGATGAATTCATTAGGGAGTGTATTTGGAAAATTAGTTCATATATAGGGGGTTTCTGTTGTTATGGCACCTCAGGGGCTCTACCAATGCATCCTCAAACCATTCCAGCAAAATCTGAACTCCAATGTGGCACCACTTCCCTTCTAAACTTTGCACTGTGCCTCAAAAGTAGTATTCCCCCACATATTGGATATCATGATGCTCAGGAGAAATTGCCCAACAAATTTTATGGTGTGATTTCTACTGTTACCATTATGAAAATGCAAAATTTGGGCCAAAATAACATTTTTGTGGGGAAAATGTGATTTTTATTTTCATGGCTCAATGTTATAAACTTCTATGAAGCACCTGGGGGTTCAAGGTGCTCACCACACATCTAATTACATTCCTTGAGGGGTCTAGTTTCCAAAATGGGGTCACTTTTTGGGGGTTTCCACTGTTTAGACACATCAGGGGCTCTCAAAATGGAACATGATGTACGCTAATAATTCCAGGAAATTTTACATTAAATAAGACAAATGACGCTTCCCTTCTGAACCCTGCTGTGTGTTTCCAAACAGTAGCTTTCTTCCTCACATGGGGCATCGGCATACCCAGGAGAAATTGCATGGTGCAATGTCTCCTGTTACCCTTAAGAGAATGCAATATTTTGTGCTAAAAATATATTTGTGGGGAAAATATGATTTATTTTTATTTTTACGGCTCAACGTTATAAACTTCTGTGAAGAACCTGAGGGTTCAATGTACTCAACACACATCTATACCATTTCCCTGAGGGGTCTAGTTTCCAAAATGCTGTCACTTGTGGGTAATTTTCACTTTTTAGCCATATCATGGGCTCTCCAAATGTGACATGGCATCAGCCAATTGCTCCAGCAAATTTTGCATTCAAAAAGTCAAATGGTGCTCCTCCCTTCCAAGCTCTGACGTATTGATATGGTCAGGAGAAATTACACAACAAATTTTGGTGTCCATTGTTTGTTACCCTTAATAAAAATAAGGAAATTTGGATCTGAAGTAAGTTTTTTGTGAAAAAAAAGTTAAACGCTAATTTATGTTTCCAAAATTGTGTTAATGTATTGTAAACATGTGAGAAATGTTATCTATTAAATATTTTGTGTGACATCTCTGTGATTTAAGGGTATAAATTCAAAGTTGGAAAAATGCAAAATTTTCCACATTTTTGCCAAATTTCCATTTTTTTCACTAATAAACGCAAGTCATAAAGAAATTTTACCACTATCATGAAGTTCAATATGCACTGAAGCATTCCAGAGTTATTACCTCATAAAGGGACAGTGGTCAGAATTGTAAAAACTGACCTGGTCATTAACGTGCAAACCACCCTCAAGGGTAAAGGAGTTAAGGGCATAAAAATTTCTTCATTTTCAAATTGTTTGTAAAATTTTGGATATTTTCATTAAAAAAAATGCATGTCAAATCAACTTAAACTTACCATTAACATGAAGTACAATATGTCAGGAAAACAAACAACCTCAGAATAACTGAGATATGTTGAAGGATTCCAGAGTTATTACCATATAAAGTGACACTGGTTAGAATTGAAAATCAATTAGCATTCGTCAATTGATTTGAAACTGGAGCATCATTAAACGTTGAAACCTTAAAATAATTAAATTAAGATGAACAATGTTATGAAAGGTAATAATTATAGCCACTGGGTAGGAATGTGTTTTATGGAACTAAAGAGAAGGGGAAAGGAAGTATAAGTGGTATATTTAAATAATGGATTTTATAACCAGTCTTGGTACTGAACATCTTTGGGAAATCTAAAGATCATAATAAGATACATCTGAACTCTCTTCTCAGCTCAAGTTCTAATAGTTTTGTAATTTACATTTCTTTCAACAAACATTTGTAATGAAAAACTGACGATTACCAATAGTTGGGCTTAAGTTGAAAAAATGCATTTAACAGATTGAAGGTTTAAACAAATAATTTTGGTTTATTAAAAAGAAAAAATGTTTGAATCAACTATTTGTAGGGAAATCTCTAAAGTTGTACTTGCTATTAAAGTTTTAGTGTCAATAAAATATGAACCATTCACACAAATAACAACCATGTGATGTTACTTCTACAGTATGTGGCAAAGCAAACTGACCAGATTATGTTTTCCAGTGTTACATAATTTTATGTACTTTCTAATGATGGAACCGCCAATATGTTCATCATGTACTGTACTTTGTGCTAAGAATTATTGGCAGGAAGAGAAAATTATATCTATTGTTATTTAGAGTATATGCTTATAATAATTGATCATTTTTGGTATATGGTAAATACATGGTATGATAATATAATATTTTTATGTTTCAGAACTTTACAATTTGAAAAGGGATATGTATAATATAGGATTTCTTCAAGTTAAAAGAGTTGTGTGGTCAGAATACATGCATAAGTCCCACACCAAGCACCCCTATGCTCAGTTGACACATCTCCAGCAATAGTCAGATGTAAACACATTGAAAGGCATTTCACATTGATTAAAATTCATTCACTGAGCTGCACAATTCCATTCAGTGTGTGGTGACCACAGTGGGGACTGCAGAACATCTCCAAATCAGCAAAAAGACAATGTTTTTTTCGATTGAGTAGGAGCTGTTTTGCACTACATGGCAGTGGCCACTAAAAACTGAATAGAGCTGTGCAGTGAGCTTCATTCAATGTGTTTACATCTGGCTGATGTCAGAGCTGCTAACAATTGATCGGTGTGGGTATCAGGTGTCAGACCCTTGCTGATCTGATATTAATGACCTACAGTGGGTATGGAAAGTATTCAGACTCCTTTAACCCCTTCATGACGCAACCTATTTTGACCTTAATGACCAGGCCATTTTTTGCAATTCTGACCAGTGTCCCTTTATGAGGTAATAGCTCAGGAATGCTTCAACGGATCCTAGCGATTCTGAGATTGTTTTTTCGTGACATATTAGGCTTCATGTTAGTGGTAAATTTAGGTCAATAATTTGTGGGTTTATTTGTGAAAAAAAATCAGAAATTTGGCAAAAATTTTGAAAATTTTGCAATTTTCACATTTTTAATTTTTATTCTGTTAAACCAGAGAGTTATGTGACACAAAAAAATTAATAAAAAACATTTTCCACATGTCTATTTTACATCAGAGCAATTTTGGAAACAAATGTTTTTTAGTTAGGAAGTTAAGGGTTAAAAGTTGACCAGCAATTTCTCAATTTTACAACAAAATTTTCAAAACCATTTTTTTTTCTAGGGACCACCTCACATTTGAAGTCGGTTTGAGGGATCTATATGGCTGAAAATACCCAAAAGTGACTCCATTCTAAAAACTGCACCCCTCAAGCTGATCAAAACTACATTCAAGAAGTTTATTAACCCTTCAGGTGTTTCACAGCAGCAGAAGCAACATGGAAGGAAAAAATGAAAATTTAACTTTTTAGTCACAAAAATGATCTTTTAGCAACATTTTTTTTTATTTTCCCAAGGGTAAAAGGAGAAAGTGGACCCCAAAAGCTGTTCTCCAATTTGTCCCGAGTACGTTGAAACCCCATATGTGGAGGAGGAACCACTGTTTGGGCGCATGGCCGGACTCAAATTAAAGGAGTGCCATTTGACTTTTTGAATGGAGAATTAGCTCCAATCGTTAGCGGACACCATGTCGTGTTTGTAGAACCCCTGTGTGCCTAAACTTTAGAGCTCCCCCACAACTGACCCCATTTTGGAAACTACACACCCCAAGGAACTTACTTAGATGTGTGGTGAGCACTGTGAATCCCCAGGTGCTTCACAGAAGTTTATAACTTAGAGCCGTGAAAATAAAAAATCATTTTTTCCTCAAAAAATGATTTTTTAGCCCACAATATTTTATTTTCACAAGGGTAACAGCAGAAATTGGACCCCAAAAGTTGTTGTCCAGTTTGCCCTGAGTATGCTGGTACCCCATATGAGGGGGAGGGGGGAAATCACTGTTTGGGCACACGTCGGGGATCAGAAGGGAAGTAGTGACGTTTTGAAATGCCGACTTAATGGAATGGTCTGCGGGCGTCATGTTACGCTTGCAGAACCCCTGATGTGCCTAAACAGTAGAAACCCCCCACAAGTGACCCCATTTTGGAATCTAGACCCCTCAAGGAATGTATGTAGATGCGTGGTGAGCACTTTGAACCCCCAAGTGCTTCACAGAAGTTTATATCGCAGAGCCGTGAAAATAAAAAATCATTTTTTTCCTCAAAAAATGATTTTTTAGCCCGCAATTTTTTTATTTTCACAAGGGTAACAGCAGAAATTGGACCACAAAAGTTGTCCAGTTTGTCCTGAATACGCTATTACCCCATATGTGGTGGTGAACCACTGTTTGGGCGCACGGCAGGGCTCAGAAGGGAAGGAGCGCCATTCGACTTTTTGAATGGAAAATTAGCTCCAATCATTAGCGGACACCATGTCACGTATGGAGAGCCCCTGTGTGCCTAAACATTGGAGCTCCCCCACAAGTGACCCCATTTTGGAAACCAAACCCCCAAGGAACTTATCTAGATGTGAGGTGAGCACTTTGAACCCCCAAGTGCTTCACAGAAGTTTATAACGCAGAGCCGTCAAAATTAAAAAATCATTTTTTTACTCAAAAAATGATTTTTTTAGCCCGCAATTTTTTATTTCCACAAGGGTAATGTGACGGGTTCTGCTGTGTCGATTTCTAGAGTGGACCCTCTGGGTCGTGGTACCCACCCACCTATGGTGAGCTAACCTTGTGAGAACCACCCCCTATACAGGGAGTGCCAGGGGCAGGACCAAAGGGGGAAAGCCACCACGACTGCTGGAACCAGACGGCCGGCTCATGGTAGACACAAGTGTGAGTGTCTGACAACAGGGAGCATGCAGGATACAAGAAGGGTTCAAGACAAGTCAAAGCGTGGTTACAGGGTTTCTCCAGTAAAGCATGGTCTCAGGCTACACCAGGTTTAAAGAGTAATTGCGAGGACACAGTAATACATAGCAAAGCACGTGCGAGGGCACGCCAAGATCCAAGGCATGGTATGTGCTAGGTAGCACGCCAGTGTCCAAGGCATGGTGCATGCTAGGAGACACACCAGGGTCCAACGTTCAAGGCTAGGGCCTGCGTGTGCTAGGAGGAATGCGAGGCTTCAAGGCAGGGTGCATATTAGGAGACATGCCAGGTTCCAAGGTTCAAGGCAGTGTGCATGTTAGGAGACACACCAAGGTCCAAGGTTCAAAGCTGTCTGGTCCAAGGCACAACAGAGCAGGGGAAAGGAAAGCCACACAAGGAAAGGTACAGGACACGAGGCAAGGTACCGGACACGAGGCAAGTATAAGCACAAAACACAAGACAAGATACAGGACACAAGACAAGGTACAAGCACAGAGCGTGTGCGGAGAAGCACAACAGGGCAGAATGCAGGGGCATAGAATACAGGGAGCGACCGAGCAGAGACCAAGCTGGCCTAGCAGGGAAGCAACACGATAATCAGGCCCCTCCCATAGGAAGAGGTGGCCTGATAGGGCATGGACATTTGGACTTCCGGGTCAGGTCCTCCAGGATCACAGAGGATTTCCGGGTCTGGTCCACCAGGGCCATAGAGAGGATTACTGGATCAGGTCCTCCATGACCATAGAGAGGACTGCTAGGTCAGGTCCTCCAGGATCACAGAGAGGAATTCCAGGTCAGGTCCACCAGGACCATAGAGAGGAACGCAGGATCAGATCCTCCAGGACCATAGAGAGGAACACTGAATTAGGTCCTCCGGGACCATAGAGAGGAACGCTGGATTAGGTCCTCCAGGACCATAGAGAGTAACCGTTGCAGGCAGCATGGAGATGAGCGTGCACACGCTGAACATAGGCGTCCAGCCACAGGATCCAGCACAGGAGATGCGCGTGCGCACCATCAACTGTGCGCAGCCGTAAGGGGAGATGCGCGTGCACACTAGAGGGGTCTCCTGGAGTGGCCATGAGGACCCGGCTCCAGGGATCATGCGGCATGACAGGCTTGACAGGCATGACGGTGAGGATCATGCGGTGCAAGTGGCATGACAGACATGACAGGTAACAGGAGAAACTGGAGCAAAAAAGTTGTTGTCCAGTTTGTCCTGAGTACGCTGGTACCCCATATGTGGGGGAACCACTGTTTGGGCACACGTCAGGGCTTGGAAGGGAAGTAGTGAGTTTTGAAATGCCAACTTGATGGAATGGTCTGCGGCATCATGTTACGTTTGCAGAGCCCCTGATGTGCCTAAACAGTAGAAACCCCCCCACAAGTGACCCCATTTTGGAAACCAAAATCCCCCAAGGAACTTATCTAGATGTGTGGTGAGCACTTTGAACCCCCAAGTGCTTCACAGAAGTTTATAATGCAGAGCCGTGAAAATAAAAAATCATTTTTTTCCCTCAAAAAAATTTTTATCCCTCATTTTTTTATTTTCACAAGGGTAACAGGAGAACTTGGACCCCAAAAGTTGTTGACCAGTTTCTCCTGAGTATGCTGGTACCCCATATGTTGGGGCAACCACTGTTTGGGCACACGTCGGGGCTCGGAAGGGATGGGGCACCGTTTGACTTTTTGAACGCAAAATTGGCTGGAATCAACGGTGGCGCAATGTCGCATTTGGAGACCCCCTGATGTGCCTAATTAGTGGAAACCCCTCAATTCTAACTCAGCCCTAACGCCAACACACCCCTAACCCTAGCCATAACCTTAACCCCAACACACCCCTAACCCTAATCTCAACCCTAACCACAAGCCTAACCATAATCCCAACCCCAACACACCCCTAACCCTAATCTTAACCCTAATTCCAACCCCAACCCTAATTCTAACACTAACCCTAATTCCATCCCTAACCCTAATTCCAACCCTAATGGAAAAAAATTCTTTATTTTATTATTTGTCCCTACCTATGGGGGTGATAATAAGGGGTTTATTTCCTTTTTTTATTTTGATCACTGTGATAGACCCTATCACAGTGATCAAAATGTACCTGAATGAATGAATGAATGAATCAGCCAGCCGGCAAATTTGGCGGGCGCACTGCGCATGTGCCCGCCATTTTGGAAGATGGTAGCACCCATGCAGGATTCAGGAGGGACGCCGAGACTCAGGAGGTACCAGGGGTGGAGGAGGGAGGGATCGGAAGCTGGGGGAGAGGAGGGAAAAGGAGGGGGAGCAGATGCTGACGGCTGTGGCAGATCTCCGCCATAAGTCGGCGGCGGGGCCCAATTGCCCCCGTCAGTTGGTGGGGGGGCAGATCTTGGTCTCCAGCCATGGCCGATGATATTGCAGCATCGGCCATGACTGGATTGTAATATTTCACCAAATTGCATTCGAATACCGGCAGGTGCCGGACTGCATAATAACGCTGTTAACCCCACATCTGCAGAATAACAGTGTTATTCCTGGTGACAGGTTCCCTTTAAATTTAGAATAGATACTACAAAACGAAGGAAATACCGAAATATACAGTATATATGATGGCAAGAACCCTGAATACCAAAATAGCACATAAAACAAAAAAAATTGGTATTTCTAAAAGGTACAATATCATAAGTATTGTATCAATACTTAATTAACCTCTTTACCCACAAGGGTCATTTGCATGTTAATGACCAGGTCAATTTTTACAATTCTTACCACTGTCCCTTTATGAGGTAATAACTCTAGAACGCTTCCATGGATCCCAGTGATTCTGACATTGTTTTCTTGTGACATATATTGTACTTCATGACAGTGGGAAAAATTCTTTGATATGACTTGCTTTTTTTGTGAAAAAAAAAAAAGAAATTTGGCGAAAATTTTGCAATTTTTAAAATTTGAATTTTCATGCCCTTAAATCAGAGATATCTTATATAAAATACTTAATAAGTAATATTTACCACATGTTTACTTTACATCCGTACAATTTTGGAACCAAATTTTTTTTTGTTAGGAAGTTATAAGATTAAAAGTTAAATAGCAATTTCTCATTTTCACAACACCATTTTTCTTTTAAGGACCACATCACATTTGAAGTCACGTGGAGGGGTCTATATGATAGAAAATACCTAGAAAATACCCAAATGTGACACCATTCTAAAAACAGCACCCCTCAAGATTCTCAAAACCACATTCAAGAAGTTTATTAACCCTTCAAGTGCTTCACAGGAACGTTTGGAATGTTTAAAATAATGAACATTTAACTTTTTTCACAAAAAAAATTTACTTCAGATCCAATTTTTTTTATTTTACAAAGGGTAACAAGAGAAATTGAACCCCAAAAGCTGTTGTACAATTTGTCTTGAGTACGTTGATACCCCATATGCAGGTAAACCACTGTTTGGGTGTATGGCAGAGCTTGGAAGGAAAGGAGCGTCGTTTAACTTTTCAATGCAAAATTGGCTGGAATTAAGATCTGACGCCATGTCGTTTTTGGAGAGCCTTTGATGTGCCTAAACAGCGGAAACCACCCTCAAGTGACATCATTTTGGAAATTAGACTCCCTAAGGAACTTATCTAGATGTGTGGTGAGCACTTTGAACCCCCAAGCACTTCACAGAAGTTTATAACGTAGAGCTGTAAAAATAAATCATATTTTTTTCACAAAAATTATTTTTGCCCCCAATGTTTTTTTTTACCAAGGGTAACAGGAGAAATTGGACCCCAAAAGCTGTTGTTCAAATTGTCCTGAGTACGCCGATACCCCATATGTGGGGGTAAACTACTGCTTTGGTGTGTGGCAGAGCTCGAAAGGGATTCTGCTGCGGATCCGCAGCAGTTTTGCTGTGGTGTACAGTACCTTTATTTTCAATGGAAAACGAAAACCGCAGTGCATATGCTGCGGATTTGCTGCAGTTTCTTTGTGAGGAATCCGCAGCGATTTCACACCTGCTCCATTGTAGAGGTGTCAAACCGCAGGGGAAAACCGCAGGCTAATCCGCAGGTATTTTGACCTGCGGATTTACCTGCTGATTTTGCAAAATCCGCACGGAAAATTCTGCAGCAGAATCCGTAACATGTGCACACACCCTAACAGCCCAACTCACCTTAGCACAGAATACATTTTTTCATTATACTATTTTTCCCTAACTAAGAGGGTGATAAAGGTGGGTTTAATTTACTATTTTTTTAATTTTGATCACTGTGATAGAGTCTATCACAGTGATCAAAATGAACCAATAGGAAAAAATCTCCTATTGTTGCCGGGTGCCGACTGGCCGATCTCGGCGGGATCACTGCGCATGTGCCCACCATTTTCTCCCGGAAGAAGAAGCTGGCGGCCCGGGGGACTTCAGGGGGGCCTGCAGGAACAACGGAGGTACCAGGGGAAGTGATCGGGGGACTAGGAAATCCTATTTCTCTCTCCTCTGATGTGCGATCACATCAGAGAAGTGAGAAATTAAATGGAAAATTGGACTTTTCTTTTTGCGGTCGCTGTTATACTGTTAATAACGGCGATCGCAACACTGGGGTCTTTGCTACCCCTGGAAGCCGAGTCCTCAGAGAAATTCCAATGCTGGGGGCGCTATAACGTTAAACCTCAGCGCCGTTAAAAATTGGCGCTGTGGTTTAAGTACCCTTAGCTGCCGCCGTTAAAAGGCGTATCGGCGGTCTTTAAGGGGTTAAATGTAACTCATCATTCTCCCCTGCTCATGCCGATCGTCGAACAGTGCTTACTACAATGGTTTTTTCCTGGCGCCTATCCATGTGGTACTGATGCTGCACACGCATGCCACGTGTGCCGCAAGTATTACACACATGGACACGGACATCTCCAGTACGTGAGAGAGAGGCATTAACACGGGTTTTTATGTTTGGCGGCTGTCACACACACTAATAGACGCTTTTTATTGCAAAAAATAGTTTTTGCATCACCACATTTTGAGAGCTATAATTTTTCCATATTTTGGCCCACAGAGTCATGTGAGGTCTTGTTTTTTGCGGTACGAGCTGACTTTTACATTGGTACTAGATTATGGACCAATGCTATCGCATCGGGAGGATGCGATAGCATCACACCTCTTTCCATGTTAACCCTCAACACACACTCTCCTCTCACCTTTCACCATCTCCACTCACTCTTTCACTCCACATACGACCCCTTCTCTCACTCCATCTCTCATACTCACGCCGTCATCGCCGCTGCTCCACGATCCCCGACATCTTCCGCCGGCGCCATCCTGGATCCAGACGTTGTCCACGCCGGCGACATGTTCTAGCGGCGACGCCATCTTGAGTATCGTGAAATCCCGCGATAGTCAAGATGGCGTCGCCGGAAGAACATGTCGCCGGCGTGGACGACGTCGGGATCCAAAATGGCGTCGGCGAAATCTCGCGAGTTTTCGCCGACGCCATTTTGGATCCCGACGTCATCCTCGCCGGCGACATGTTCTTGCAGCGACGCCATCTTGAGTATCGCGGGATTTCGCCGATCCAAAATAGCGTCGCCGCAGGAACATGTCGCCGCCGTGGATGCCGTCGGGATCCAAAATGGCGTCGGCGAAATCTCACGAGATTTCGCCGACGCCATTTTGGATCCCGACGTCCTCCACACCGGCGACATGTTCTTGCGGCGACGCCATCTTGACTATCGCGGGATTTCGCCGATCCAAAATGGCGTCGCCGCAAGAACATGTCGCCGGCGTGGAGGACGTCTGGATCCAGGATGGCGCCGGCGGAAGAAGATGTCGGGGATCGTGGATCAGCGGCGATGACGGCGTGTGTATGAGAGACGGAGTGAGAGAAAGGGTCGTATGTGGAGTGAAAGAGTGAGTGGAGATGGTGAAAGGTGAGAGGAGTGTGTGTGTTGAGGGTTATGGAAAGAGGTGTGCGGTGACGTCACCAGTTACAACTGGACGGAAGTTGTTACAACCGGAAGTTGCTTAGGGCATTTATTATTATAGATAATTTTCGGGCACATGACCTTTTTTAATCACTTTCTATTCCGATTTTTGGGAGACAGTGAGCAAAAACCAGCAAGAAATTATTTTTTTTTTTTTGGGGGGGGGGGCGTTTATACCGTTCGGTGTGTGGTAAAATTGATAAGGCAGCTTTATTCTTTGGGTCAGTAGGATTACAGCAATACCTCATTTATATCTTTTATGCTTTGGCGCTTTTATATAATAAATATTTTACAGAAAAAAATAATTGTTTTTACATCACTTTATTATGATAGCTATAAATTTTATTTTGTCGCTGATGATGCTGTATGGTGGGTAATTTTTTTGCAGGAAAAGATGACATTTTCAGCAGTTCCATGTTTGTTTATATCCGTCTTTTTGATTGCGTGTTATTCCACTTTTTGTTCAGCAGTATGATATAGCATTTTCTATGATGCTCACTAAAGGGGTTAACTAGTGTGACAGTTTTACAGGTTGGGTCGTTTCAGATGCAACAATACCAAATATGTGTACTTTTATTGTTTAGATTTTTTTTTCATTCAAATACTTATTTTTACAATTTTTTTTTTTTTTACTTTATTCTAACCTTTAGGGTGTGTGCACACGTTGCGGATTCTGCTGCGGAATTTTCCGTGTGGATTTTGCAAAATCCGCAGGTCTGCGGATTAGCCTGCGATTTGACACCTCTACAATGGAGCAGGTGTGAAATCGTCGCGGATTTTGCACAAAGAAGTGACATGCTGCAGTTTAGAAGCCGCAGAAAATTCCACACCATGTGCACGGTGGTTTTTGCTTTCCATTGAAAATAAAGGTACTGTACACCACAGCAGAAACTGCTGCGGATCCACAGGGCTAAATCCGCTGCAGATCTGCAGCAGAATCCGCAACGTGTGTACACACCCTTACACTTAGTCCCACTATGGGACAATCATTTTTTACAAGCTGATCGCTTTTATAGCATGCAGGTGAAGCAGCATCCGCATGCTATAGAAGCTGTAAGTGCTGCACTCAGTGCACTCTGACCTGAGAGACTTCCTGACATGCACTGTGTGTGAAAGGATGTAACTTAGCTCTGGTAACCCGGATGTCATCATGACAACAACGGGTTACCATGGCAGCGATCAGGACCCCGCATCACGCCACGGGGTCTCTGATCCAAAGGCAGAGGGGCTGTCAGCCCTCTGCCTGCTCCCAGAATGCTGCGATCGTATTCTGCAATGCATTGTTAGAGTATGCAGAAATCGGACTGCACTCAGATGAAATCTGAGTGCAATGTTTTTCACACATCCATAGACTTTAATTGGGGAGGTGGCTTCCTATTTTATAGTGAAATTGCAGTATGCTGCAATTTTTTTCAATGACAAATTTGTTTAACACATTGGCTTATATATCAGTACCTGACTTTATTCCTTCAGCGCTGCCTACTGATATATACGTACACCATTGACTCAAAATTATACGGTATTATATGAACAATATTAGCATCTGAGGGACTTTCCTTTAGCGTCTCACTAATATCTTCAGGAGATAGTCGCATTAATGGGGGCAATAATCATGTCAGCGTTCAATGTTATAAGGTTGGTTATAATGTTGGTTCTAGCACTACTAGATAAAAAAATAGGATATCACTTGTCCGATAAATACAGTGATGTTGAGCAAGCTCTTAGATCAAAATAATTCTGATGACGTGAACGACGTGTACAGATATTGATTAGTATCTTGTTAGAGACAAGAGATGTAATGTATTACAATCAGTTATGTTGACCAGCAAAGGGAACTTTATGGACACGAACTTTAATGCTGATTAAATCCATTCCTCAAATGTAGAATCCGTTCTGTAGTTTTTGAGAAATCAAATGTTGAAATCGTAGGAAAATTAGCTGCAAGTGTTTCAGGGTAGGATTTGCAACTCTCCTCTCTCATCTTTTTTTTCCACCTGCCTCCTATCTCCTTTGTCTAATTGAAATGTCAGGGCAGGCAGGTCACTTAACCCCATACTGCCATTGGATGGGATAGTACGTCCAATGGCCGTATCCCCACTTTGATGTGGGCTCCAGCGGTGAGACTGCCTCAAAGCCGGGACTTGTCAGTTGTTTTGATCCACCCACGCCTATTAACTAGCTAAATGCCGCTGTCAAACTCTGACAGCGGCATTTAAGGCGCACTTTCGTCCATCGGGCCAGAAATACATGCACCGCTGACCCCCGTCATGTAATCGGGGGTCATCGGTTCATCGGCATAACAACCAGAGGTTTATGCCAGATATCTATGAGTGCCACTCTGTTGTCGGCGCTCATAACAATGCATTAATTCTGCTACATAGAGGCGATCTGAGCATTGCCTCTATGTAGCAGAGCCGATCAAGGTGTGGCAGCTTCTAGCCTCCCATGGAGGTTATTGAAGCATGCCAAAACTTAAAGAAAAATAGTTTTAAAAATATAAAAAAATAAAAAATATAAAAGTTTAAATCAAGCCCCTTTCGATCCATTCAAAATAAAACAATAAAAAAATCAAACATAGCTCTCACAAAAATTAAGAGACCACTTCCAAATATTCAGTTTGTCTGATTTTTCTTTTTATAGGTATATTTTTGAGAAAAATGTAAATTTTTTTTTTTTAGTCTACAAACTTCTGACAACATATCTCCGAATTTCCAAGCAACAAATTTTGTGTTTTTTTTCTGCAAAGGAGAAATGGTCAAAATTAAAAACACCCAGTGCTTTCAGACCTCAAATAATGCAAAGAAAACAAGTTCAGAATCATTTAGAAACAACAATACTAATGTTTTAACTCAGGACGAGTTCAGAAATCAATATTTTGTGGAATAACCATGATTTCTAATCACAGCTTCCATGCATCTTGGCATGCTGTCCACCAGTCTTTCACAATGCTTCTGGCACTAAAATTTAAGCAGTTCTTTGTTTGATGGCTTGTGACTATCTTCTTCTTGATTACATTCCAGAGGTTTTCAATGGGGTTCAGATCTGGAGAATGGGCTGCCCATGACAGGGTTTTGATGTGGTGGTCTCTTAAATTTTGCCAGAGCTGTAGTTGGTATCGCTGCGTTCAGTATTGCCCGATCTATCAATAAAGAAAAAGGATTAACCCGATCGCTAAACGAGAAAAAAAGAAAACGCCAGAATAAAACTTTTTTGGTCACCACAACATTTTATTAAAATGCAATAATGGGCGATCAAAAGATCATATCTGCACAAAAGTGGTATCATTAAAAACATCAGCTCAGCACAAAAAAAAAATAAGCCCTCACCTAACCCAAGATCAAGAAAAATGGAGATGCGACGGGTATCAGAAAATGGCGCAATTTTTTTTTTTTTTTTTTAGCAAACTTTGGAATTTTTTTCACCACTTAGATAAAAAAAGAACCTAGACATGTTTGGTGTGTATGAACTCGTAATGACCTAGAGAATCATAGCGGCAGGTAATTTTTTAGCTTTTAGTGAACCTAGCCAAAAAGGCACTTTTTTTGCAATTTCCCTGCACTTGGAATATTTTTCCCATTTTGGAGTGCACGATATGTTAAAACCAATGATGTCGTTCAAAAGGACAACTTGTCCTGCAAAAAAATAGCCCTCAGGTGGCCATATTGACAGAAAAATAAAAAAGTTATGGCTCTGGGAAGAAGGGGAGCGAAAAACGAAAACGCAAAACCAAAAAAACCTCCGGTCATGAAGGGGTTAAAGAAAAGTGACCTGTCAGTAAGATTCAATTGAAACATTGTACTGTGTCTACAGAGGAAGAACAGGAGAGCTGTAAGTGCTACCCTCCACCCAACAGCTCATTTGGATAGTTCTCAGAAGAATTTACTGGATTTCTCAAAAGCTACAACACAGATTCTACAATCAATGTATAGATTTAATTAGCATAAAAGCATCTTTACACAATTAAATTAATCCTCATAAGTTTCCTTTAAATTTCTGCCACCCTTAAGCCCCTGTCACACATAGCGATCTCGCTAGCGAGATCGCTGCGGAGTCACAAGTTTTGTGATGCAACAGCGATCTCACCAGCGTGATCGCTATGTGTGACACTTCTCAGCGACCGACCCCCTGCCGGTATCGCTAATCGTGCTGGAATGGCCAAGACATTTTTTTGGTCGCTGGTCTCCCGCTGGCCAGCACGCATCGCTGTGTGTGACAGGTGGGAGACCAGGGACCAGCGATCAGTGTGCTGGTAACTAAGGTAAACGCAGGGTTTCTAAGCACAGTGCGGTGCTTAGAAACTCGATGTGTACGTTAGTTACCAGCGCGCTGATGCAGGGAGCTGGTAACCAAGGTACACATCGGGTTAATAAGTGACGCGCGCCCCTTAGAAACTCAATGTGTACCTTAGTTACCAGCTCCCTGCATCAGCGCGCTGGTAACTAACGTACACAGCGATGGCGCGTGCTCGGCGTCACTGATCGCTGGTGAAGCTCTCTGTTTGACAGCTCACCAGCGATCATGTAGCAACACACCAGCGATCCTGACATGTTGATATCGTTGTCGGGATCGCTGGTGAGTCGCTATGTGTGACGGGGCCCTTACACTAGGTGTGCTGGAGGAGAATGTATTTGGTAATTATTGATATGAATGTCAAAGTGAATATATTTTAAAGAAAATTAAATCAGTTGGTGCTATTTAGTAATGTTGTTTCCTTTAACGTTATTTCATTTTGTTATTTAACACTTCTTTTATGCTATGGTCCTGAGGTGAACCCAAAATGTATAAATCATATTTGTGATGAAAACATATAACAAATGTAATAACAGATGAGAAATTAACAAGCAGTGCATAAACACCTTCCACAGCTCCATCCAAGCAGCTAAATATAAACGGTAAAAGGCATAAAGGAGATGAAGAATAGATTAAGTGGAATACCACAAAGAAGGACTTGGTTTTATTCAACCATGGATATGTATTGCTGACATATGCTCATTAATAAGTCTTATTTACTCAAGTCACCATGGTATTCGGAGACAAAACAATGGAAAACAGGCCTTCTCTGCATTACTTGTCAATGATGAATGGATAAATCTTTTGTAACACAAAAATATGTATTACGTATGGTAGCATTGCTGTGTTTAGTACATCGTATGATTTAATATCTCTTAAAGCCACATATTTCACTGCTGTAGAATATTGTCAGAGAGAGTTAACCGCTTATCCCCCAAGGGTGGTTTGCATGTTAATGACCAGGCCAATTTTTACAATTCTGACCACTGTCCCTTGTTGAGGTACTAATTCTGGAACGCTTCCTTGGATCCTGGTGATTCTGACACTGTTTTCTCGTGACGTATTGTACTTCATGATAGTGGTAAAATTTCTTTGATATGGCTTGCATATATTTGTGAAACAAATGGAAATTTGGTGAAAATTTTGAGCGATCTCATTTTTACAATATTATTTTTTTTTTAGGGACCGCATCACATTTGAAGTCACTTTGAGGGCTCTATATGATAGAAAATACCCAATAGTGACACCATTCTAAAAACTGCAGCCCTCAGGGTGCTCAAAACCACATTCAAGAAGTTTATTAACTCTTCAGGTACTTCACAGGAATTTTTTGAATTTTTTAATAAAATGAACATTTAACTTTTTACACCCTAATTCCAACTCTAACCACAAGCCTAACCCTAACACGCCCCTAACCCTAATCCCAACCCAAACCCAAACTTTAGCCCCGACCCCTACCCTAACCCATGCCCCAACCCTAACCCTAACTTTCCCCCCAACCCTAACTGTAGCCCAACCCTTACCCTAATGGGAAAAAAGAAATAAATACATTGTTTTTATTTTATTGCTTTTCTCTAACTAAAGGGGTGATAACGTGGGGTTTGATTCACTATTTATAGCAGGTTTTTATGTTTAGCAGCTTTCACACGCTAAAAGACGCTTTTTCATTGCAAGCAATAGTTTTTGCATCACCACATTTGGAGAGCTATAATTTTTCCATATTTTGTTCCACAGAGTCATGTAAGGTGTTATTTTTTGCCTTGTTTTTTTTTTTTTAAGAGGTTCACTAAAAGGATTAACTAGTGGGACAGTTTTATAGGGTGGGACGTTACGGACGCGATGATACTAAATTGTTAGGAATGGCGGAACGCACTAAATAAAAATAAATAATAAAGTGCGTTCGCCGCTCGGGGTCCACCGTGCAGAAGGTGTAACAACCACTGCTGAATGATGACAGAGGAGCAATATGGCGGTATGATGCACACGGGTTCAACTTCACCCGGAGTGTGCAGAGCGGGTTCTGTTCGCACACAGAGGTGCCGCAACAAAAGCATACAAAACACTGAACCTGTTAGTTACACAGGCTTCAGGTAAATGCACACACGGTATCTGGTCACAGGAGCAGGACCCAAGACAGAGGAGCTGCGTCCCTCTAGACCTACCGTGTGTGCGGCGTCGCTGCTGTGAATGCCAAGAAGGGCTGCAACTGCAGTGCGGCGTAGGACACTGCCGCTCGACAACAAAGCCAGATAGCAAGCGCGATGTCGGACACTAGCGTAGCGGTGCGGTGTGCACAGTGGCTTAAGGCTTGCCACTGACTGCTAAACTAATTCCCTATCACCATGAGTAATATCAGAGGGAAGGGGTTTCAAATGAGTCAGTCACCAGAATCATACATCCGTCACCATTCACACATAGCAAGTATAGTCTATACTAGCGCATGAACCATATTAAGGATAAAGAACCCATCAAGATGAAAGGTATTAATTACAAATAGCACATACATATATGGCCATAGAAAATGGGTATACCTTGGTAGGAACAATAAGGACAATCGCACATAGCATGGTAATTAACTCAGAAGGAAAAGATGAAGCGATCAAAAAAGTCCAAAAGACACAATATTACAAAAAATAAAAGGTCCCTGGGGGGGTATACATGTGGTGAGACCTTCACTTGCTGTCCTAACAGGTAAAGTTGCCTCTGTTGTTTAAATATATACAATGTTAATGTTTATATCCATTTACACCTGTTTGGCTGCATCTGACAACCTGGGTTTGGCGCAATTTATCATTCCATTTTACATTGTCATTATGCCTTAGATATGCCTTATCCCTATTTGGTCTCACTTCCCCTTGTATGCCCCGGTTGCTTGCCCCAGTGCTGCCATGGTCATTCTGACTCAAATTTTTTCCCCCATGTTTTCTTGTCTCTGTTCATAGTATAATAAAGATTTAATTTTATTTTTTGTAATATTGTGTCTTTTGGACTTTTTTGATCGCTTCATCTTATACTAGCGCATGGCGGAACGGCCATGCATGCTTTTTATAGCCGTGCGGGACCTTCCAGATCTCTGAGATGGACCACTGAGATCTGGAACAGGACCTGGGCACATGACTCCCGATCTCCAATGGGAGATCGTCTCATGAGCATGCCCAGTAGGAGCACAGAGGGACTTAGTTTCTGGAGCGGTCTGCTGCAAAGCAATCTCCTCTGCAGTAGAAAGACAGCAGGAGACCGTAGAATGTGAGGCTCTGGATTCCTGCAGAGCAGACGCAGAAAGCTGACGCCTAACATTACCCCCCCTCCTAGGGCCCCCTCCTCTCTGAGCCTTCCAATCCACCACCCTGTGCCCATCAGAGGCATAGGCCTCAGACTCGTCTGAAGGCAAGTCTGATGTCCCGGTAGGTGACACAGAAAACCGAGACACGTGGAAGGTATCAGAGGCGGCAAGATCGCCAGGTTTAAGAAGGGGCACGTGGGAGACAACGGGAGCGGCAAAACCGCCTGGACCAAAAGTTGAAGTGGGATGCCGCGGTGTGTCGGTGGACGTCTCAACTCATTGTTTAAGGAAGCTTACCCGAGCACACGAGGTGCATGCCTGAATATATTTTTTAATGTCCCGAGCCCTGTGTGGCCACCAATATGACCTTGCCAGGGGTTTTGTGGTCTGCATGTAGCCACAGTGAGCACCCGCCCTGGACGCGTGTGCCCACGCAAGAACCTTCGGCCGAAGGCGAGGGGGGGACAAAGGTCTTGCCTGGCGGAACATAGTTTTGCCGTTGTGGGGCACTGTTGTTCTGAGACACCACGTGTTGACAAATATGACCGCAACTGGAATCTTGTGCCGGACACACCTGGAGAACAGAGCGAGACACCTCTATGGGCTCTGGGGGTGGAACCTCTGGCTCGAGTATTTCCAGAGGCTCAAAAAAATTGGGAGCAGGAGTAACCTTCCATTTGGATTAAGCACGCTCCATACTGCGCTCCGAAAAACAGAGGTCAATGCGGTTGGAAATGGCAATCAGCTCTTCCAAACTGGCAGAAACCTCTCTAGTGGAGAGAACATCTTTAACGTGCTCTGCCAAACCTCTCCAAAACACAGGGATGAGGACTTTATCAGACCACTCCAACTCGGAAGCCAGTGTCCCAAAACGGACGGCATACTGACTAACCGAGAGAGAACCCTGGGTCAAAGCAAGAAGCTGAAGAGAGGTGTCGTGCGTGACCCATGGACCGAGGAAGACCTGCTTAATAGCTGTTAAAAACTGAGCAGCAGTCCGAACCTCTGGGTCACCACTAGTGTTGAGCGATACTTTCCGATATTGAGAAATATCGGATCGGACCAATACCCAAAAAGTATCGCATATCGCCGATTCTGATACCGGAAACCCCTTGCAAGTCAATGAGACAGAAATATGGGAATTAAAAAAAACCCTTTCTTTACTTGCACATCCAGTTCGGGAGGGGGGAAGAGTGTGGGCGGTGCGAGGGCGGACACTGTGCATGTCTGTGTGTGCGGGCGGGGTCTGTACGAGCCTCTCGGGGGTGTGTGCGGGCCTGCCGGGGTGTGTGCGGGCTGCCAGGGGTCTGTGCGGGCCTGCTGGGGGTCAGGGCGAGCTGTCGGGGGTCTGTGCGGGCTGCCGGGGGTCTGTGCGGGCCTGCTGGGGGTTGTGTGTGTGTGCAGGCATCGTCCGATGGGACTACAATGACAGTGATTGACACATTAGCCAATGATGGGACAGTAGTAGTCCCATCATCCGGCTAATATGTTGAATGTAAAAACATACATACTACATATATATTACATTCATACAACATACATACATACTACATTCATACAGCATACATAATACATATATACTACATTCATACAACATACATACTACATATATACTACATTCATACAACATACATACATACTACATACATACAACATATTGTGAGAATCATGTGGGAATAGTGGATGAGGGCAGGTATATCTTGCCCAGATACCTTTCCTATGTTGCCTAGTCTGGTCAGTATCGTACCTGGTTGCTGATGAATAATGGGAGGGTGGATATAAAAGGATGCCAGGTGGTTGTGTGAGTGTCTCAGCCTGGGAACACAGAGAGCCTGTCTGTGTGAGAGACACACTTGAGTGAAAGCAGTGCCCACTGCAACTGTGGTTTGGCTGGACGGGAGAAGCCCGCCAGTTGGTAGTTAGGTTGTTCCTTGTTTAGTTAGTGCCGGACAGGCAAGGATTTGTTTTACGTTTTATTTCCTTTATGCATTGCTTTCACCGTTTATAAACCCGACCCAGTGTCAGTTATACCCGAAACCCAGCTCTGCGCCTGAGTTTCATGCTGAACGCATGTGACCTTTGACCCCAGCAAAGGCGATCCCGGAGTGTTTTATCACAATATATACTACATTCATACAACATACATACATACTACACGCATACAACATGTATACTACATTCATAAAACATACATACATACTACATATATACTACATACATACAACATACATACAACATACATACATAGTACATACTACATGCATACTACATACATACAACATACATAAAACATGCTACAGACATACTACATACATACTACATTCATACAACATACATACATAGTACATACAACATACATAAAACATGCTACAGACATACAACATACATACTACATATATACTACATTCATACAACATACATACATAGTACATACATACAACATGCTACAGACATACAACATACTACATACATACTACATTCATATATAGTACATACTACATACATACTACATACATTCAACATACATACTACATATATACTACATTCATACAACATACATACTACATATATACTACATTCATACAACATACATACTACATATATACTACATTCATACAACATACATACTACATATATACTACATTCATACAACAAATATACATACATAGTGCATACTACATACATACAACATACATAAAACATGCTACAGACATACAACATACATACTACATACATACTACATATATACTACATTCACACAACATACATACATAGTACATACTACATACATACAACATACATAAACATGCTACAGACATACAACATACATACTACATACATACTACATATATACTACATTCATACAACATACATACATAGTACATACATACTGCATACATACAACATACATAAAACATGCTACATACATACAACATACTGTACATGCATACATAGTACATACTACATATGTCGTGGGACACTCGTGGATTTCTGTGGATCAGGAAGTATATCGCTTGTTTGTTATTTTAATATTTTTTACAGTGAGATTACACTGGCTTTGGGGTTCAAAGTGACAAGTGATGGTGAGTATGTACTCTTTGTTATATGTACTGTATGTCTATATGTATGTATTGTATGAATGTATTGTATGTTGTATGTATGTAGCATGTTGTATGTATGTTGTATGTATGTAGTAAGTATGTAGTATGTATGTATGTTGTATGAATGTAGTATACATGTAGTATGTATGCATCTTCTCCACCCGGATCCATCACCATAATCGGATCCATCAAAATAAGTGCAGCCTTGGAGCAGAGTCCACCACCAATTGCAGAAGTCCAGTAACAGAGTCCCAAAGATGAGTTCAGCTCCTGCCCAAAATGTCAAGCATGCTTGAGTCCTGCTCTCAGCAACCAAGTCCCGCATGCTGAGTGCAACTCTCTCCATAGTCGCCACTCCACCAAGCCATGCAAGCACTTCCTGCCGACACCATAAACTCTGACTCCACCACGCCATGCCAGTCCTTCTTGCAGACCACATAGCTGCCACTCGTCCCCTCTGGCTGGGCTGCGCAGGACTCATGTTCAGCTCCTTCTTTCACCCAGGCTTCCTTGTGAATGACTAACACACAATATCACCAATAGTGATTGAACACACCTGGCTTTCTTTTATAGAGCCTAACACCTGTTTTATAATTACGTGCACATTAAACCAATGAAACTAAAGTGCACTACCGCTCACCACCACCGGGGCAGCTTAGAATGAACGACACCACGTGTAATAATTCTAATGGCCACCGGGGGCAATCACACCACTTTGGCACCAAGCCAAAGAAAAAAAAGGTCACTTTGAGAATTTAAACTGTCAGATCCAAACTGGATCATGACATCTGATACTGCAAATATCGGGTATCGGCCGATATTTGCTGTATCGGAATGCCCAACACTAGTCACCACGCTCCCACAGTGACGTAGCCCACTCCAATGCCTTGCCCGACAGTAGGGACACAATAAACCCCACCTTAGCCCGTTCCGTAGGGAATCTCACAGCCAGTAACTCCAGCTGAATGGAGCATTGGCTGATGAAACCCCTACAGGAGGCGCCATCGCCAGAAAATTTATCGGGCAATGGGAGGCGGATAACTGTCGGCGCGGAGGAGGATGTGGACATACGGGAAGCCGCGTCTGTGATTGCCTTTACAGCAGCTTCGGTGGATTGTGCAGCTGAGAGAGCCCTCTCAAGAGTGGCCAACCGGCCCTCAAGCTGCCGAATACACTGTAATAGTTGCTGCTGTTCTGCCATCACTAGCCAGACCCTGGCGCTAGTATAATGTTAGGTATGGCAGAACGCACTAAATAATAAATAATAAAGTGCGTTCACCGCTCGGGGTCCACCGTGCAGTAGGTGTAACAACCGCTGCTGAGTGATGACAGAGGAGCAATATGGCGGTATGATGCACATGGGTTCAACTTCACCCGAAGTGTGCAGAGCGGGCTCTGTTCACACACAGAGGTGCCGCAACAAAAACATACAAAACACTGAACCTGTTAGTTACACAGCCTTCAGGTAGCATACAAAACGCTGAACCTGTTAGTGACACAGGCTTCAGGTAAATGCACAAACGGTATCTGGTCACAGGAGCAGGACCCAAGACAGAGGAGCTGCGTCCCTCTAGACCTACCGTGTGTGCTGCATCGCTGCTGTGAAAGCCAAGAAGGGCTGCAACTGCAGCACGGCGTAAGACACTGCCGCTCGACAACAAAGCCAGATAGCAAGCGCGATGTCGGACGCTAGCGTAGCGGTGCGGTGTGCACAGTGTCTTAAGGCTTGCGCTGACTGCTAAACTAATTCCCTATCACCATGCATAATATCAGAGGGAAGGGGTTTCAAATGAGTCAGTCACCAGAATCATACATCCGTCACCATTCACACATAGCAAGTATAGTCTATACTAGCACATGGCGGAACAGCCATGCGCGCTTTTTATAGCCGTGCGGGACCTTCCAGATCTCCGAGATGGACCAATGAGATCTGGAACAGGACCTGAGCACATGACTCCCGATCTCCAATGGGAGATCGTCTCATGAGCATGCCCAGTAGGAGCACAGAGGGACTTAGTTTCTGGAGCGGTCTGCTGCAAAGCAATCTCCTCTGCAGTAGAAAGACAGCAGGAGACCGTAGAATGTGAGGCTCTGGATTCCTGCAGAGCAGACGCAGAAAGCTGACGCCTAACACTAAATATGTGTACTTTTATTTTTTTGTTTTATTTACATAAAGAAATGATTTTATTGGGGAATATTTTTCTTCTTTATTTAGGAATTTTTTAAAAATTATTTTTACACATGCTAATTTTTTTTTCATTGTCCCAGGGTGGGATATTACTATGCAAAGTCAGATTGCTGATCTGACACTTTGCACATCACTGTATCAGATCAGCGATCTGACAGGCAGTGTAGGAGGCTTCTCAGTGCCTGCTCTCAGCAGGCACTGACAAGCCACCTCCCTGCAGGATCCGGAAGGACCCCATGGCCATCTTGGATCTGGGGGCCTGCAGGGTGGAGGCCCTCGGAACAACGCGATCATATCGCGTTGTTCTGAGGATCTCAGGGAAGCATGCAAGGAGCCCCCTCCCTGCGCGATGCTTCCCTATGCCACCAGAACATTGCGATCATGTTTGATCGCAGTGTGCCGGGGATTAATATGCCGAGAGCAGTCCGTGAGCAGTCCTCCCCCCATGAGCGCTGCTGATCGATGGTGATGTACTCTTCCGTCGATGGGTATGAAGTCCCAGGGCACATGGATGGAATAGTACGTCATATGGTAGAAAGGAGCTAATACCTACTTTTGAAATATATTCTGTAAGATAGCATGAAAAAATAATTTAAAGAAACACTGTGTACTCTATACTTATTAGTTCTTTCTCATCCCACCTGAGGATTGCCCTCAGATTATTTTAAAGGGGATATGTCACCACTCCTGACTTAATAAATAATTGTATTCAATCTAATATATAAAGCTCAAAGTGTGTATGTATGTGTGTATGTATGTATGTATGTGTGTGTGTGTGTGTGTGTGTGTATGTCCGGGATAGGCATCCGCACCGTCGCAGCTACAGCCACAAAATTTGGCACAGTCACACGTCTGGACCCCGAGAGCGTCCTAAGCTATGTTGTGAGGCAAAATTTTAACCCCGCGCGTTCCAATTCACCAAACAATTTTGCCCCCGTCTACATACTGGGGAAAAAGTGTGTGCGCGTCAAGCCCCGCCCCTCATTATGATGTCATAATGCCCCTATTTGCATACTGGGGAAGCAGTGTGTGCATATCAAGCCTCGCCTCTCATTATGATGTCACAATGGTTGCCATGGCGACACTGATGTCATCATAGGTTGCAAGCCCTGCCGCCGCTCATTATGATGTCATAATGGTTGACTATGAGATGGAGGATGTGTGATGGGTATATGGGCACTGGACTATGGGATGGAGGATATGTATGACGGGTATATGGGCTCGGGACTGTGGTATGGCGGATGTGTATGACGGGTATATGGGCACTGGACTATGGGATGGAGGATATGTATGACGGGTATATGGGCACGGGACTATGGGATGGAGGATATGTATGATGGGTATATGGGCACGGGACTATGGTATGGAGGATATGCATGATGGGTATATGGGCACGGGACTATGGGATGGAGGATATGTATGATGGGTATATGGGCACGGGACTGTGGGATGGAGGATATGTATGACGAGTATATGGGCACGGGACTATGGGATGGAGGCTATGTATGACGGGTATATGGGCACGGGACTATGGGATGGAGGATGTGTGATGGGTATATGGGCACTCGACTATGGGATGCAGGATGTATGATGGGTATATGGGCACTCGACTATGGGATGGAGGATATGTATGATGGGTATATGGGCATGGGACTATGGGATGGAGAATATGTATGATGGGTATATGGGCATGGGACTATTGGATGGAGGATGGGTATATGGGCACTCGACTATGGGATGGAGGATATGTATGATGGGTATATGGGCACGGGCCTATGGGATCGTGGATGTGTGATGGGTATATGGGCACGGGACTATGGGATGGAGGATTATTATAATTTGTTATAACTAACCACAGTTAGTTACTATGCCCGGGCAGCGCCGGGCTCTTCAGCTAGTATGAAATATAATTCGTTGAATATATTTTTCTGAAGTCTTTAAGGTGTCATTCCTTAATTTCCTTCTAAAATGAATTCCTACAAGAAATGCATTACACAGTACAGTACATAAAACATTATGGTGATCAGTTCACTCTGCTATTAGAACATACGGCACAATAAAATAATTGAGCTGTTTAGGCAAAACTACATTTATCAAGATACAGTGGACTCATTCTGCAATATTGATTCCTCTTCATTAATGAGATTGCTGCCACAGTCTCCACCCTCCTTCTCCTGCCAATATGAACACTAGTAAGACCTTGTGAGCCAGCTTGTTCACCTTTTGGCTTTTGAATGGATGGACGGACTTCATTTCGTATTTGTCCAACTATCAAGGCACTCACATGATGCAGTTTGGCAATTTTCTTGCCTGAGAGACCTTTATCAATGAGCTGGATGATGCTGTTTCTCTTTTCTTGGGACATCTTCATAGCTACTCCTCGATTCGAACCAGTGACCTTTCGCTCTGGAATCAACCTAATATACACTCAACTATTAGAATTACAATTTATGTATGGGATAGCCAAGAAGATTGTCTATAAAATGATGGTTGACTCAAGTTTGAAGCAATAGTGGATTGTGAGATATGGAACCTGAAAGTCAAAAGTTCAAAACATTTTTCCTCTTTTGCCAGTCAATGGATATATTGGGGATCTTCCCTCTTAAACTAAATTGAAATGTAATTTAAGGAAATTGAAAATACTAGGCTGTGAAGTTGCTACACATAGCTTCATGACTAGAGATGAGCAAACCCGAACTGTAACGTTCCGGGTTCATACCGGACACCTGCTAATCTCCGAACATGGACTTTTCCAGTAAGTCCGTTGTACTGCTTGGGTTCAGATGCCAAATAAACTTTGCTGAAAGGCTGCAGCACAGCCAATCAACAAGCATTGAGGCTGTGGGCAATTCCATAGCCATTACATCCATGCAAAATATTGGCATGGCTGTGATTGGCTGGTGGTTCATAGGTTGCGTCGCCATTCTATTAACTTTCAGTCTGGTGTATAGTTCCCACAACAGCCTGGTTCACATTGCCCTAACAGCGTGATGCAAAGTGCAATAACAGCCTGTTGCACATTGCCCTAACAGCCTGGTGGCCCCAACAGCAAGGTGTACATTGCCCTAACAGCCTTGTGCACAGTGCTCTAACAGCCTTGTGTAGTGGGTCCCAATAGCCTGGAGGCGAGAGGGGGTCAGGGAGCTGCACACCATAACAATCCAAACCAAATGAGGCCGGGTCCATTGTGCAACAGGTGAGTGAAGGTCCCGCTGAGAAGCACAGCCACGTAGAAAGAAGGAGAGGGATGTATTTGGCACCTCAACTTGTAATTTAAAATCCAAAAACCTTTTTAGAATGTCAAACCATGTCAAAAATATTTAAAAAAAAACACTGACACGTTTCCTATGACTAAGGCTGCTATTGTCGCGCCTGAAAAACGTCAGATTTTTTAAAATATTTTTAACATGGATTGACATTCTAATAAAGTTTTTTGATTTTAAGTTACAAGTTGAGGTGCCGAACACATCTCTTCCCTTCTTTCCCCAACAGCCTGGTGCATGTCCGAACAGCCTGGTGCAGAGCGCTCTAAAAGCCTGGTGTAGAGTGCCATACAGCCTGGAGCAGAGTACCCTAAAAGCCGATTGTAGAGTGCCCTAATAATCTGGTGCACAGTGACCTATCAGCCTGGTGCATAGTGCTATTACAGCCTGGAGCACATTGCCCTGTCAGCCTGGTGTGCATTGCCCTAACATCCTGGTGAACAGTGCCATAACAGTCTGGTGCACATTGCTCTAACAATCTGGTGTAGAGTGCTCTAACAGCCTGGTGCAAAGTACTATAACAGCCTGATGTAAAGCACCCCAACAGCCTGATGCACATTTCCCTAACAGCCTGGTGCAGAGTGCCCTAATAGCCTGGTACACGTCCAAACAGCCTGGTGCCTAGCACCCTAACAGCCTGGTGTAGAGCGCCATTCAGGCTGTTACAGAGTACCCTAAAAGCCTGGTGTAGAATGCCCTAACAATCTGGTGCACAGGTATGCATTGCCCTAACAGCATGGTGCAGAGTGCCCTAACATCCTAGTGAAGAGTGCCATAGCAGTCTGGTGCACATTGCCCTAACAGCCTGGTGCAGAGTGCCCTAGCAGCCTGGTGCAGAGTGCTCTAACAGCCTGGGGCAGATTGGCCTAACAGCCTGGGGCAGAGTGCCCTAACAGCCTGGTGGAGAGTGTCCTAACAGCCTTGTGCACAGTGTTCTAAAGCACTTGTGGACAGTGCAATAATAGCCTTGTGTAGAGGACCCCAATAGCCTGGTGCATGTCCAAACTGCCTGATGCAGAATGCCATACAGCCTACCTTAAAAACCTGGTGCACAGTTACCTAACAGCCTGGTACACAGTGCCTTAATAGCCTGGTACATAGGACAATGTGCACCAGGCTGTCAAGGCACTAACAGCCTGGTGCAGAGTGCCGCAACAGCCTGGTGTAGAGTGTCATAACAGCCTGGTGTAGAGTGCCCTAATGACCTTGTGCAGAGTACCCCAACAGCCTTGTGCCCCCTGCCCTACTAGCCTTGTGCGGAGTGTCCTAAAAGCCTGGTATATAGTGTCATACAGCCTGATGGAGAGTATCGTAAAAGCCTGGTGTAGAGTGCCCTTACAACCTGGTGCACAGTGACCTGTCAGCCTGGTGCATAGTGGCAGAGTGCAATAACAAGGCTATCAGCCTGGTGTGCATTGCCTTAACAGTGTGGGGCAGAGTGCTCTAACAGTCTGGTGAAGAGTGCCCCAACAGCCTGGTTCACATTGCCCTAAAAGCCTGGTGCAAAGTGTACTAACAGACTGGTGCAGAGTGCCCTAGCAGTCTTGTGCACAGTGCCCTAACAGCCTTGTATAGAGGGCCCTAACAGCCTGGTGCAAGTAATGTAACAGCTTGGTTTAGAGGGCCCCAACAGCCTGGTGCACAGTGCCCTAACAACCTGGTGCAAAGTGTACTAACAGTCTGGTGCAGAGTTCCCTAATAGTCTTGTGCACAGTGCCCTAACAGCCTTGTGTAGAGGGTCCCAAGAACCTGGTGCACGTTCAAACAGTCTCTTGCAACGTGCCCTAAAAGCCTGGTGTACAGTGCCATACAGCCTGGTGTAGAGTAACAATCTGGTGCACAATGACCTATCCGCCTGGTGCATAGTGCCTTAACAGCCTGGTACAGAGTGATATTACAGCCTGGTGCACATTGCCCTGTCAGCCTGGTGTGCTTTGCCCTAACAACATGGTGCAGAGTACCCTAACATCCTGGTAAAGAGTGCCATAACAGTCTGGTGCACATTGCCCTAACTGTCTAGTGTAGAGTGCCCTAACAGTCTGGTGCAGAGTCCCCTAACAGTCTGGTGCAGAGTGCCCTAACAGCCTGGTGCAGAGTGCCCTAACAGCCTGGTGCAGAGTGCCCTAACAGCCTGGTGCAGAGTGCCCTAACAGCCTGGTGAGAGTGCCATACAGCCTGGTACAGCATGCCCTAATGACCTGTTGCAGACTGCCCTAGCAGCCTTTCTCACAGTGGCCTAACAACCTTGTGGACAGTGCAATAACAGCCTTGTGTAGAGTGCCCTAAAATCATGGTGCTCAGTGACCTTTCAGCCTGGTGCATAGTGACTTAACAGCTTGGTACACAGTGCCTTGTAGTAAACCAGAAAGCACAAAAAGGGAAAACTCCTAAAATATAACTTTTTATTTAATAATATTAATGAGTGAGTAGTTGTATCGTAACAATGATTAAGACTGATCAAGACATGTGATTATATTATCCCGAAACCCTCAATCACGTATAGGAAGGGCAAGTCAATTAAAGATCAGGTGGTGAAGAGCCACTTAGAACCATGTAAGAAAGAGGGTACATGGCTGCAAAATAGGGCTATGGGTACATTCAGATGTGGACACTGTAGTTTCTGTAAATATATTTCTCCCTCACAAACATTCTGTAGTGCACAGACTAAAAGAGTGTATAATATGAAATCATTCGCTAATTGTAAAGCGACAGGAGTTGTATTCCTGAGTACTTGCTCTTGCCCCCTTGACTATGTGGGAAAAATGAAACGTAAGTTGAGAGTCCGCATAGGGGAACATCTGGGAGAAATCAGACACTGTAGAGACACTCCTCTTGCACGTCATGTCAATCTGGTACATGGGGGAGATGTGAAACAAATCTCATTTTGTGTTATTGAGATAGTTCAGCCCACAGCAAGACAGGGAGATTGGGATAGGAAGATCCTACAGCGAGAAACACGCTGGATCTTCTGGCTCGAATCACAGAGCCCTAAAGGTTTAAATGAACAGTTGAATTTTAATAGCTATCTATGATCACTGGGGTTTTGTACATTTCCAGCATATCTATTTTGCTCTCTTTGAGCTCCACTACGATTGTGTATTTTCAAGAATTATTATTACTTTCATTGTTAGGATACAACTACTCGCTCCATGCTCATTATATATTTTTGGGGTAAAATTATGTATTTTTTACATACTGTTGGTAGGGTGCTGCTTATTATGGGATATTGGGCCACTAAGGCTTTTTTGCAGGAAAGATTATTTTTGCCTAGTGTTGAGCATTCCGATACTGCAAGTATCGGGTATCGGCCAATATTAGCTGTATCGGAATTCCGATACTGACTTCCGATACTTTTTTCATATCGGATACCGGAATCGGAAGTTCCCATAATGCTATGAGCCCACTTGCTTTGATTCAGCCAATGGGAATCCTCAGACGTGTGAGCACATCCTGTTAGGCATGTACGCATGTTAACTATTGGCATGGCTGTGATTGGCTGCTGAAATGATGTCATGATGCACTATAAAAGCCGCCGCTGCCATTTCTGGTCACTCTGCTGTGAATTCAGTTAGGGACAGGCTGCTGTTGAAGACTGTGAGGGACAGTTAGAAATAGCGATTCTACAAAACATATTGTGCTTTAACCAGGCTACATAAACCACCACTGTAGCTTTCTTTTCCCTAGCAGCAGTGCTCACAGCTGTCTGCAAGGGCTGTGTGAGTGCAGCTCACGCTGTGGAGTGGGTCCTGCAGTCACGTCTGGTTGTAGGCCGCCCAGCGTGCATCACTGCTGCCTCATACATATTTTTCTTTTTGAGCTGCTTATTTTTCAAAAATTCTATCTAGTGTGCTTCCATCCCTATCCATATACGTTGGTTGCAAACACTAGTAGTAGACAGCGGAGCCTTTCTGCAGCCTTTCAGTGCTAGTGCCCACTTAGCTGCACTGTTCACGGCTGCCTGAGAGGTCTCTGACTGTGTGTGAGTGCAGCTCATGCTGAGTAGTGTGTCCTGCAGCTATGTCTGGTTGTAGGACGCTCAGCGTGCGCCACTGCCTCACACATAATTGCAGCTCATTTTTTCTTCTCCTATTAGTGTGCATCCATCCGTATCCATCTACATTGGTTGGTTGCAAACACTATATAGGAGTAGATAGAGGAGCCTTTTTTCTGGCTTGTGCCCTTCAGCTGCAGCCAGATTAGTATTACCCAATTTTTTTGGAGCCTCATCTTTTGCATTGTAGGTTACCTGCCTGCATTGTAATAGCTCCAAAAAGTTGGTGATACTATCACTTTCAAATCTTTGGTCACATCCTTTTAGTTTTTTTTCCACAATAAAGTTCACCAACACTACATTTGAAAGTTGTGTAGGCCACATTAGCTCCTATTAAAGTGTAGTCCACACACACACTTCATAAAATTAGTGTTTCTTCTACCTGTAACCAGCTGTTCAGGAATAAGCACACTAAGCCCCCTCTTTGTACTTTTCTGCCTATCTTTATCAGTCTAGCAAGATGAAGAAGGCAGGGAGTAAGGCACGTGGGCTTGGGCGTGGAGTTTCAGCAGGGAGAGGACGTGGGGATTCTGCAGGGAGAGGACGTGGGGATTCTGTGCCTGCTGCGGGCACCAGTGAGTCAGCATCCCCCAGTTTTAGCATGCAACAGTCCTTTATGCGCAGCTTTGTAGGACCTCGCCATACCCCACTGCTGGAGGAACAAATTGAAGCCGTTGTCGGATGGATGGCAGCTAACGCATCGACTTCAATGACTTCCACATCCTCTAAGGGTCAGAGCACTGAAGAGCAACCATCTGTCTCTTCACCACCTGCCAAAGTGCCCAGGCAGTCAGAGAGCCCTGGACAGAAGCCATCATAGTCTCTACTTCTGTTCTCTGAATCTGTTGGCTTGGAAAGAGGGGGCCATCCAAGCAGCATACCAGAATGTGAAGAAGAGGGAGTATGCAGTGATGCGCAACTTCTTTGTCCCTCTGAATCTGAAGAGGCGGGTGGGCCAGTGCCTATGGTCAGCACACCTCAGTACGCATCAGATGATGACGAGACACAGGTGCCACTTTCTGGTGCGTACGGTGCTGACAAGACAACCCAGGAGAAGCAGGTGTTTGAAGAGGGGAGTGTAGATGATGAGGTCCTAGACCCATCATGGCGTGAGGAACAGGAAGGTGGTGGGAGCAGCTCTGAGGAAGAGATTCCCCGAATGGCCAAAACAGGAGGGAGAGGGAGGGGGCAGACTTCGTTGCCTGTAGCCTCCACTTCGGCACCCGTTAGGAGCATTCCTCTTTCAAAAGGCAAAACGGACGCTCTCAAGACTTGCAATGCGTGGTCCTTTTTTGACACAGTTGCAGATGACATTTGCTTTGTCAAATGCAAGCTGTGTCATCAGAGAGTCAAAAGAGGGAAAAATGTCAGCAACCTCAATACCACTAATATGTGGAAACATGTGCGGACCAAGCATGAGGTGGAGTCACACAGACACACTGAAGACGTAGGCCAACGTACAGCACCACCTACCACCTCTTCAGCTCGTTTTGTGGCCTCTTCCTCCAGCTCACACACAGCTGGTTCGGCTTCCTCACAGGATCGCCAAGGAAGAACCTCTGGCACTGTTGTCTGGAGACCCTGTGACATTCCACCCACAGCACCACGTTCCCAGTCATCCTCACACTCCCAGGCCACTCGACAGCCATCGGTAGCACAGGCATGGGATAAAAGGTGGCCATACTCGGCAAACCATCCCCGAGCACAGGCTCTGAATGCTGGCATTGCCAAACTACTGGCACTTGAAATGCTCTCATTCAGACAGGTGGAGACTGACACCTTCCGGGACTTCATGGCATTGGCAGTCCGACAATACACCGTGCCCAGCCGCTTTTATTTCAGCAGGCGAGCCATCCCTGCCCTGCAGAAACATGTGGAGGGAAAAATAAAACATGCGCTACTAAACGCCGTTAGTAGCAAGGTCCACCTGACCACCAATGTGTGGACCAGTAACCATGGACAGGGACGATACCTTTCCCTCACTGCCCATTGGGTCAATGTTGTGGAGCCGGGTACAGATCTGGAGAGTGGCACTGTACGAGTTCTGCCAACTCCACGGATTGCAGGAATCCAGTCTGTACACAGACTCCTCCTCCTACTCAAGTTCCTCAGAAACAGTGCAGCAGGAGCCTGTTATGACCGATATGAGCACAGCCGTGGCTAAACTTCAACAGGCCATACTCAAATTAATTTCTTTGGGGAATCGAAGCCACACAGCGCAGGAGCTCTGGAATGCCATCAAGCAGGAGAGCGACGTGTGGTTTGTGCCAGCGAATCTCCAGTAGGGCTTAGTAGTGTGTAACAATGGCCGAAATCTGGTGGCAGCTCTTGGCCTAGGCAACCTCACTCACATCCCATGTCTGGCACAAGTGCTGAACTTGGTCATGCAGAGCTTTCTGAGGGACTATCCGGATCTTGATGCACTGTTGCACAAGGTCCGCATAGAGTGCGCTCACTTGCGGTGTTCCAGCACAGCAAGATCGCGCCTTGCTGCTCTGCAGTGCCGATTACGCCTTCCGGAACATCGCATCATATGTGACCTACCCACCAGTTGGAATTCAACGTTACATATGTTGGAGCGGTTGTGTGAGCAGCAGGCAGCAGTCATGGAGCATCAGCTGCATCAGGCGCAAACAAGTCGCACTGTGCGCCGGTCACTCTTCAGCTCCACTGAGTGGGCCTCTATGGAGGATATCTGCCTCGTTTTGCGTGCCTTCGATGATTCCACGTGGATGGCGAGTGCAGATGATGCACTAGTCAGCATGACTGTCCCCCTTGTCTGCCTGCTTCAAAAAACACTGCAAGCACTAAGGGATGAGGTTTTGGAAGAGGTGGAGGATGAGGTGTCCCAAATGCCATCTGCTTCTGGACAGTCTGCGCTACGTGGTTCCTCACAAAGGCCTAGGCAGGGGACACCTTGTGAGGAGGATGAGGAGGAGTTGATGGAGGATGAAGACATCTCTCCAGAGGAGGGAGGTACACAAAGCTCTTGTCAGTATGAACAGCGAGGGTGGGGTGATGCAGAGCAGGCAGAGATCACGCCTCAAGCAGGGGACAGCGGTTCTTTGGCAGTTGGGAGTCTGCAGCACATGGTTGATTTCATGCTGCAGTGCCTGAGAAACGACCGCCGCATCGCCCACATTCTCTATACGGCTGATTATTGGGTGTACACCCTCCTAGATCCTTGCTACCGGGACAACTTACAAAGCCTCATACCAACGTTGAACCAGGAGCGTAAACTGCAGGAGTACCAAGACACACTGGTGCAGTCCATCATGTTTTCCATTCCACCCGACAGCAGTGGTGCTAGTGCTTTACAAAGCAGCTCTGTGTGTCGAGGCAGTGGAGGAAACTCGGCACTAAGAGGGAGCAGAGGCAGCGCCTCAGCACAAGGCAAGACCACTATGGCTCAAATGTGGCATAGTTTTGTGTGTCCGCCACAATTGTCTACACCATCACAGACGGCTCCAGTCAGCAGGAGGCAACGTTTCCGTCAGATGGTGACAGACTACATGTCTTGCCCTGTCAGTGTACTCCCAGATGGCTCTTCCCCCTTCAAGTTTTGGGTCTCTAAGCTGGATACATGGCTAGAGCTTAGCCAGTATGCATTGTAGGTGCTGGCTTGCCCTGCTGCCAGTGTATTATCGGAACGCGTCTTTAGTGCCGCAGGTGGTGTACTAACAGACCGTCGCACGGGACTATCTTCCGATAACGTCGACCGGCTTACTTTTCTGAAAATGAACAAGGCCTGGATCTCTCCAGAATTTGCTAGTCCTCTTCCCGACTAAATAATTGGTCAGCAACTGTATCCAGGTCTCCTGTTGTGTTCATGTTTCTACCACCTGAACTATAATCCCTGGGCTTCAACACAGCCAGTTGTCACTCAGATGTGTCGTCTGCACAGAGAAAAAAATCACTAGCTCCTGTGTTAGTGGGGTTCAGTAACGCCAGCTGCTCCCCTGCTGTGTGGACGGCAAAGTCTCCTGCTCCATCCACATTCAAACTCCTACTGATTTTTAACCGTGCTCCACTTAGGCCTCTGGCTCCACTGTCTCTAGTGTTTCCCCTGGCCTCCAACCCCACCTGTTACAGCTCTGAAGTTGCGTCTGCACAATCCACACTTGTTCCTGTGTTACTTGGGCTCAGTCACGTCAGTTGATCCCCTGATGTGTGTCCGGCAAGGTCTCCTGCATGGTCCACATTCCCATTACTAGTAGTGTAAATGAGGACAGAGCAGGAGACCTTGCCGGACACACATCAGGGGATCGACTGATGGGACTGAGCCCCAGTAACACAGGAACAAGTGTGAATTGTGCTGACACCACTTTAGAGCTGTAACTGGTGGGGTTGGAAGCCAGGGGAAATACTAGAGACAGTGGAGCCAGAGGCCTAAGTGGAGCACGGTTACAATCAGTTGTAGTCTACAACCTCTATAAAACCAGCTGCAAGTTGGCCTCCGCCTGCTGCATACCTCATCCTGGGCTCCAACAAAGCCAGTTGGTGTTCAGAAGTGCCGTCTTCACAGAGAAAAACACACTAGCTCCTGTGTTAGTGGGGTTCAGTAACGCCAGCTGTTCCCCTGCTGTGTAGACGGCAATGTCTCCTGCTGACTCCACATGCCCAAAACATCAGGCCTCAGCCTGCTCCATGCCTCAACCTGGGCTCCAACAACGCCAGTTGGTGTTCAGAAGTGTTGCCTTCCCAGAGAAAAACACACTAGCTCCTGTGTTAGTGGGGTTCAGAAATGCCAGCTGTTCCCCTGCTGTGTAGACGGCAAAGTCTCCTGAGGCCTCCACATGCCAACAACATCAGGCCTCAGCCTGCTCCATGCCTCATCCTGGGCTCCAACAATGCCAGTTGGTGTTCAGAATTGCTGTCTTCACAGAGAAAAACACACTAGCTCCTGTGTTAGTGGTGTTCAGAAACGCCAGCTGTTCGTTCCTCTGCTGTGTAGACGGCAATGTCTCCTGCTGACTCCACATGCCCAAAACATCAGGCCTAAGCCTGCTCCATGCCTCAACCTGGGGTCCAACAACGCCATTTGGTGTTCAGAAGTGTCGTCTGCCCAGAGAAAAACACACTAGCTCCTGTGTTAGTGGGGTTCAGAAACGCCAGCTGTTCCCCTGCTGTGTAGACGGCAATGACTCCTGTTGACTCCACATGCCCAAAACATCAGGCCTCAGCCTGCTCCATGCCTTATCCTGGGCTCCAACAATGCCAGTTGGTGTTCAGAATTGCTGTCTTCACAGAGAAAAACACACTAGCTCCTGTGTTAGTGGGGTTCAGAAACGCCAGCTGTTCACCTGCTGTGTAGACGGCAATGTCTCCTGCTGACTCCACATGCCCAAAACATCAGGCCTCAGCCTGCTCCATGACTCAACCTGGGCTCCAACAATGCCAGTTGGTGTTCAGAAGTGTCGTCTTCCCAGAGAAAAACACACTAGCTCCTGTGTTAGTGGGGTTCAGAAACGCCAGCTGTTCGTTCCTCTGCTGTGTAGACGGCAATGTCTCCTGCTGACTCCACATGCCCAAAACATCAGGCCTCAGCCTGCTCCATGCCTCAACCTGGTGTCCAACAACGCCATTTGGTGTTCAGAAGTGTCGTCTGCCCAGAGAAAAACACACTAGCTCCTGTGTTAGTGGGGTTCAGAAACGCCAGCTGTTCCCCTGCTGTGTAGACGGCAATGACTCCTGTTGACTCCACATGCCCAAAACATCAGGCCTCAGCCTGCTCCAAAGACAAAGTACATGAAGACAACCACCAAGATGCAGAACAACAAGAGACAGAAGAACAAGAAGCATAAAAACCAAAAGCAGGAAGAACATTAAGCATAAGACTAAAAATCTGAGCAAACGATATTATCTAATTTATAAGCAGAAGAAGACTAAGCAGTGTATGGGGTTGAGTCCGTTCCTCCTCGTGGTGCCCCTGGAAAAGGCCTGCTGCTGCAGGCCAAACTGAACGCAGACAAATTCTGTTGTAAATCTTTTGTGACAGGCTGAACGCAAGGTGTAATCTTCAAACTTTTATAGATTACAACTACAGGAATGCCTGACACAAATAAGAATATGATGAAGAAGAATAGGAAGAAGATGAAGTAGAATATGAAGAAGAATAATAGTTGAATAAGAAGAATATGAAGAATGTAAAAAAAAAAAAATAGGAAGAAGAAGAAGAAGATGAATAAGGTGAAGAGGCAGTTGATGAAAAAGATGCTGCTGAGGATGAAGGAGAAAGTGTGGGAGAAGTAAAAATGAAGGTGAAGAGCATGGAAGTAGTGAAACATACATATCTGATGAAATATTAAATACTTTAACATAGTCAATATCTTTGTAACTACGAACGTCTCCTACACCTCCCACAATACATTCTACATTATTATTAGTTGTTTTTCTTCATGTAGAATTAACCTACAGGGAAAAAAGGGTTTTTTTTAATTCCGATATTTCTGTTCCATTGACTTGAATGGGACTTCCAGGATCGGAATCGGCGATACCCGATACTTTTTTTTAGATCGGCCGATCCATTCCGATCCGATATTTTTCAGTATCGGGTGGTATCGCTCAACACTATTTTTGCCTTATTTGTTTTTTCAGAGGTATTTCTTATTAAAATGCTTTATATGTACATATTTTATATGGAATATATTGTGATTCCTAAGCGCCTCATTAGACGGGCGTTTGTTACAGTGCTTCTTAGTCATTTGTATATGCTGTGAAGGTATGGTTACTAAGGAACGCGAAATTCCCATGCGCCTCATTGGATCGGCGCTCGCTCTGTTATCCTGCTGCACCTCTCTCATCAGTATCGTTCAGTATGGTCTGCCCCTCCTCGTTATGACACACCTCCGGTCTCTGGAGTGCAGACTGCATTCCATTTGGCATCCATCATTTTAGACAACAGACCAGAAGTGGGCGGTCTATATTGCTGCTGAATCTTTAAATAATGGCGCCGGATGCGCCTGGAGCTAGCTGCACACTGCATTTGTCTCTCGGCAAGGGGTAATGAGACCCCACTTTCTTGACCCCTGATGAACCCTCAGCTACCTAGAGGGGGAAAGCCGTCGCGTTCTGCTGTCACCAATGGCTAATAAGTATTATTATTTTTTTGCACATTGCATTGGGCTGACTGTGACACCACATGCTATATTATGGTTGAGGTAATTGCATTAACCTCATGAGACGGAGTTCTGACTAAGAATCAATTATGTTTGCAAGGAGGATAGTACTCTGGGTGTAAATTATACACAAGAAATTCCACTATATTTGTTGCATGCTGTTGTGGATTTAACCTCTTGCTACTCAGGGTCATTGTTACCCCCATCTCTTTTTCCACTATGGGGCTATTTTATACCCCTATTTGTTTGCAATAGATCTTGCATGTGGACTATATATATTTTTGATATTTTTCTCCTACTGACTGTGCAGTGTGCGTAATTATTCCACAGGCTTGTCCTGAGGCAGGATATTTTCCTTTAAGTGCTTTATATGCATCTTATTGCTTTCTCATTGTAGACTTTGTTGAAGGTTATTTACAGTGGGGAAAAAAAGTATTTAGTCAGTCAGCAATAGTGCAAGTTCCACCACTTAAAAAGATGAGAGGTGTCTGTAATTTACATTATAGGTAGACCTCAACTATGGGAGACAAACTGAGAAAAAAAAATCCAGAAAATCATATTGTCTGTTTTTTTTTCATTTTATTTGCATATTATGGTGGAAAATAAGTATTTGGTCAGAAACAAAATTTCATCTCAATACTTTGTGATATATCCTTTGTTGGCAATGACAGAGGTCAAACGTTTTCTGTAAGTCTTCACAAGGTTGTCACACACTGTTGTTGGTTTGTTGGCCCATTCCTCCATGCAGATCTCCTCTAGAGCAGTGATGTTTTTGGCTTTTCGCTTGGCAACACGGACTTTCAACTCCCTCCAAAGGTTTTCTATAGGGTTGAGATCTGGAGACTGGCTAGGCCACTCCAGGGCCTTGAAATGCTTCTTACGAAGCCACTCCTTCGTTGCCCTGGCGGTGTGCTTTGGATCATTGTCATGTTGAAAGACCCAGCCACGTTTCGTCTTCAATGCCCTTGCTGATGGAAGGAGGTTTGCACTCAAAATCTCACGATACATGGCCCCATTCATTCTTTCATGTACCCGGATCAGTCGTCCTGGCCCCTTTGCAGAGAAACAGCCCCAAAGCATGATGTTTCCACCACCATGCTTTATAGTAGGTATGGTGTTTGATGGATGCAACTCAGTATTCTTTTTCCTCCAAACACGACAAGTTGTGTTTCTACCAAACAGTTCCAGTTTGGTTTCATCAGACCATAGGACATTCTCCCAAAACTCCTCTGGATCATCCAAATGCTCTCTAGCAAACTTCAGACGGGCCCGGACATGTACAGGGTTAAGCAGTGGGACACGTCTGGCACTGCAGGATCTGAGTCCATGGTGGCGTAGTGTGTTACTTATGGTAGGCCTTGTTACATTGGTCCCAGCTCTCTGCAGTTCATTCACTAGGTCCCCCCGCGTGGTTCTGGGATTTTTGCTCACCGTTCTTGTGATCATTCTGACCCCACGGGGTGGGATTTTGCGTGGAGCACCAGATCGAGGGAGATTATCAGTGGTCTTGTATGTCTTCCATTTTCTAATTATTGCTCCCACAGTTGATTTCTTCACTCCAAGCTGGTTGGCTATTGCAGATTCAGTCTTCCCAGCCTGGTGCAGGGCTACAATTTTGTTTCTGGTGTCCTTTGACAGCTCTTTGGTCTTCACCATAGTGGAGTTTGGAGTCAGACTGTTTGAGGGTGTGCACAGGTGTCTTTTTATACTGATAACAAGTTTAAACAGGTGCCATTACTACAGGTAATGAGTGGAGGAAAGAGGAGACTCTTAAAGAAGAAGTTACAGGTCTGTGAGAGCCAGAAATCTTGATTGCTTGTTTCTGACCAAATACTTATTTTCCACCATAATATGCAAATAAAATGAAAAAAAAACAGACAATGTGATTTTCTGGATTTTTTTTTCTCAGTTTGTCTCCCATAGTTGAGGTCTACCTATGATGTAAATTACAGACGCCTCTCATCTTTTTAAGTGGTGGAACTTGCACTATTGCTGACTGACTAAATACTTTTTTTCCCCACTGTATCTGTCTGCCCTTTGGCAGCATTGAATGATTTTTTGACTACGAGATAAGTGTCATTAAGCTGCTTTTCTATACCTTGGTATTACTCCGAGATAAGACTTCAATTTTTTGAGGGTTATTATACTATGAGTTTACAGCACTATAGCACATTATATTAGTTGTTTTTCAGTACTTAGGTGTGAGTGTTTTTTGTTTTTTTGTGTCCCTTTTTGTATACGTAGGGTGGTCTAGGGCGTTACTAGGGACGCCGACGTTGAGCGGGGGCGCCATGTCATCAACAACAAGGGTGCCAACCCCCGCAGATAGGATGGGCCTTATTAGGGCTTGTTTCTCATGGCCTGAGGATACATTTGACACTTGCCCCTAGATACAGAAATCCATCTCTAATCACTAAGTGGGAGGAAAAGGTGATTGCATCATCATTACGTCTGATGCCGATATTATTGGATGATCAGAAAAAAAACTCTAGAAAAAACGTCTGTAAGAGTGAAAGAACTTACTGGGAACATCCTTAAATTTAAGATGGCTGCCGAGTTTTCAACAAAGGAAGAAACGATTGCGAAGTATCAACTATATATTAAAGAAAGGAAACATAAAAGGTTCATAAGTAGTGTTGAGCGATACCTTCCGATATCGGGAAATATCGGATTGGATTGGATCGGACCAATACCCCAAAAATATCCGGTATCGCCAATTCCGATACCGGAAACCCATGCAAGTCAATGGGGCACAAATATTGAAATGAAAATAAACCCTTTCTTTACTTGCGCATCCAGTTCGGGAGGGGGGAAGTGTGGGCGGTGCGTGGGCGGAGACTGTGCGTGTGTGTGCAGGCGGGGTCTGTACGGGCCTCTCAGGGGTCTGTGTGGGCCTGCCGGGGGTCTGTGCGGGCTGCCGGGGGTCTGTGCGGACCTGCCGGGGGTCTGTGCGGACCTGCCGGGGGTCTGTGCGGACCTGCCGGGGGTTGTGTGTGTGTGCAGGCATCGTCCGATGGGACTACAAGACCCATCGGGCTATGCCTGCTACAATCACATTGATTGACACATTTGCCAATGATGGGACAGTAGTAGTCCCATTATCCAGCTAATGTGTTGAATGTAAAAAAAAAAAAAAAAAAAAAAAACATACATACTACGTACATACTACATATATACAACATTCATACAACATACTACATACTACATACAGTTGTGGCCAAAAGTATTGACACCCCTGCAATTCTGTCAGATAATACTCAGTTTCTTCCTGAAAATGATTGCAAACACAAATTCTTTGGTATTATTATCTTCATTTAACCCCTTCACTACCAAGGGTGGTTTGCACGTTAACTACTGGGCCAATTTTTACAATTCTGACCACTGTCCCTTTATGAGGTCATAACTCTGAAACGCTTCCGTGGATCCCGGTGATTCTGACATTGTTTTCTCGTGACATATTGTACTTCATGTTAGTGGTAAAATTTCATTCATATAACTTGCGTTTATTTATGAGAAAAATGGAAATTTGGCGAAAATTTTGAAAATTCCGCAATTTTCCAACTTTGAATTTTTATGCCCTTAAATCACAGAGATATGGCACACAAAAATGTTAATAAATAACATTTGCCACATGTTTACTTTACATCAGCACAATTTTGGAACCAAAATTTTTATTTGTTAGTAAGATATAAGGGTTAAAAGTTGACCAGCGATCTCTCATTTTTGCAACACCTTTTTATTTTTATGGACCACATCACATTTGAAGCCACTTTGAGGGGTCTATATGATAGAAAATACCCAAAAGTGACACCATTCTAAAAACTGCACCCCTTAAGGTGCTTAAAACCACATTCAAGGAGTTTATTAACCCTTCAGGTGCGTCACAGGAATTTTTTGAATATTTAAAAAAAATTAACATTTAACTTTTTTTCACAAAAAAAATTACTTCAGGTTCAATTTTTTTTATTTTACCAAGTGTAACAGGAGAAATTGGACTGCAAAAATTATTGTGCAATTTGTCCTGAGCACGCTGATACCTGATATGTGGGGGGGAACCACTGTTTCGGCGCATGGCAGAGCTCAGAAGGGAAGGAGCACCGTTTGACTTTTTCAATGCAAAATTGGCTGGAATTCTGATCGGACGCCATGTCGCGTTTGGAGAGCCCCTGATGTACCTAAACAGTGGAAACCCCCCACAAGTGACCCCATTTTTGAAACTAGACCCCCTAAGGAACTTATCTAGATATGTGGCGAGAACTTTGAACCCACAAGGGCTTCACAGAAGTTTATAATGTACAGCGGTACAATTAAAAAATCATATTTTTTCCACAAAATGATCTTTTCACCCCCAATTTTTATTTTCCCAAGGGTAACAGGACCCTAAAAGTTATTGTGCAATTTGTCCTGAGTACGCTGATACCCCATATGTGGGTGTAAATGACTATTTGGGCACATGGCAGAGCTCGGAAGGCAAGCAGCGCCATTTGACTTTTTTGGCTGGAATTGAGATCAGACACCATGTCGCGTTTGGAAAGCCCCTGATGTACCAAAACAGTGGAAACCCCCCACAAATGACCCCATTTTGGAAACTAGACCCCCCCAAGGAACTTATCTAGATGTGTGGTGAGAACTTTGAACTCCCAAGTGCTTCACAGAAGTTTATAACGCCCAGGCGTGAAAATAACAAACATTTTTTTTTCCACAAAAATGATATTTTTGCCCCAAAATTTTTATTTTCCTAAGGGCAACAGGAGAAATAGGACCCCAAAAGTTGTTTTGCAAATTGTCCTGAGTAGGCTGATACCCCATATGAGGGGGTAAAACACTGTTTGGGTGCATGGCAGAGCTTGGAAGGGAAGGAGCACCATTTGACTTTTTCAACGCAGAATTGGCTGGAATTGAGATCAGATGCCATGTTGCGTTTGGAGAGCACCTGATGTGCGCAAATAGTGGAAACCCCCAATTTTAACCCTAACCCTAGCCCTAACCCTAGCCCTAACCCTAACAGTAGCCCTAACCCTAGCCCTAACCCTAATGGGAAAATGGAAATAAATACATTTTTTTAATTTTATTATTTTTCCCTAACTAAGGGGGTGATAACGGGGGACTTGATTTACTATTTATGGCGGTTTTTATGTTTGGCAGCTGTCGCACACTAAAAGACGCTTTTTATTGTAAAAAAAGTTTTTGCATCACCACATATTGAGAGCTATAATTTTTCCATATTTTGACCCACCGAGTCATGTGAGGTCTTATTTTTTGCGGGACGAGTTGACGCTTATATTGGTATCATGTTCGGGCATGTGACATTTTTTGATCGCTTTTTAGGACGCAGAATTTACAAAAACCAGCGTTTCATGAATTTCTTTTGGGTGGTGCGTTTACGCCATTCCGGGTGCGGTAAAATTTATAAGGCGGTTTTATTCTTCGGGTCAGTATGGTTACAGCGATACCTCATTTAGGTCGTTTTTTTATGTTTTGGCGCTTTTATGCAATGAAAACAATTTTATGTAAAAAATAATTATTTTTGCATCACTTTATTCTGCGAGCTATAACTTTTTTATTTTTTCGCTGATGATGCTGTATGGTGGCTCGTTTTTTGCGGGACAAGATGACGTTTTCAGCGGTACCATGGATATTTATATGCGTCTTTTTGATCACGCGTTATTGCACTTTTTGTTCGGCGGTATGATAATAAATCATTATTTTTTGCTTCGTTTTTTATTTTTATTTTTTAAGGGGTTCGCTTAAGGGGTTAACTATTGGGACAGTTTTATAGGGCCGGTCGTTACGGACGCGGCGATACCAAATATGTGTACTTTTATTGTTTTTTGTTTTTTTTTATTTACAAAAAATGAATTTATTGGGGAATATTTTTTTTTTTTTTTTAATTTATTTGGCGATTTTTTTTTTTAATTATTTTTACACTTTTTTTATTTTTTTTTTACTTTATTACAATGTCCCAGGGGGGACATCACTGTCCTGTGACAGATCGCTGATCTGTCACATCACAGATCACTGTGACAGATCAGCGATCTGTCACAGGCAGTGCAGAAGGCTTCCTCATGCCTGCGCTTTGCAGGCACTGAGGAAGCCAGCTTCCTGCAGGCCCCCGGAGGTCCCCGTCGCCATCTTGGATCCGGGGACCTGCAGGAAAGGAGCCCCCCGCAACAGCGCAGCACATTGCGCTGCTGTGGGGGGCTCAGGGAAGCACGGAGGGAGCCCCCTCCCTGCCGATGCTTCCCTTTAACCCCCGGTACACCGCGATCGTGTTTGATCGCGGTGTGCAAGGGGTTAACATGTCGGGGGCGGTCCGTGACCGCCCCTGACACATTGTGCCGGGTGTCAGCTATGATAATTAGCTGACACTCGGCTGCGATCAGCGGCGCTCACCACGTGGGCGCCGCTGATCGCGATGACGTAATATCCGTCCATGGTAATTAGGTCCATGGTCACATGGACGGAATATTACGTCATTTGTAGGTAAGGGGTTAATTTGTCTTAAATGAAAAAACACAAAAGGGAATGAAGCAAAAAGCAAAACATTGATCATTTCACACAAAACTCCAAAAATGGGCCAGACAAAAGTATTGGCACCCTCAGCCTAATACTTGGTTGCACAACCTTTAGCCAAAATAACTGCGACCAACCGATTCCGGTAACCATCAATGAGTTTCTTACAATGCTCTGCTGGAATTTTAGACCATTCTTCTTTGGCAAACTGCTCCAGGTCCCTGATATTTGAAGGGTGCCTTCTCCAAACTGCCATTTTTAGATCTCTCCACAGGTGTTCTATGGGATTCAGGTCTGGACTCATTGTTGGCCACCTTAGAAGTCTCCAGTGCTTTCTCTCAAACCATTCCAGTGCTTTTTGAAGTGTGTTTTGTGTCACTGTCCTGCTGGAAGACCCATGACCTCTGAGGGAGACCCAGCTTTCTCACACTGGGCCCTACATTATGCTGCAAAATTTGTTGGTAGTCTATAGACTTCATAATGCCATGCACACGGTCAAGCAGTCCAGTGCTAGAGGCAGCAAAGCAACCCCAAAACATCAGGGAACCTCCGCCATGTTTGACTGTAGGGACCGTGTTTTTTTCTTTGAATGCCTCTTTTTTTCTCCTGTAAAACTCTATGTTGATGCCTTTGCCCAAAAAGCTCTACTTTTGTCTCATCTGACCAGAGAACATTCTTCCAAAATGTTTTAGGCTTTTTCAGGTAAGTTTTGGCAAACTCCAGCCTGGCTTTTTTATGTCTCGGGGTAAGAAGTGGGGTCTTCCTGGGTCTCCTACCATACAGTCCCTTTTCATTCAGACGCCGACGGATAGTACGGGTTGACACTATTGTACCCTCAGACTGCAGCGCAGCTTGAACTTGTTTGGATGTTAGTCGAGGTTCTTTATCCAACATCCACACAATCTTGCGTTGAAATCTCTTTTCTTTTCCGTCCACATCTAGGGAGGTTAGCCACAGTGCCATGGGCTTTAAACTTCTTGATGACACTGCACACGGTAGACACAGGAACATTCCGGTCTTTGGAGATGGACTTGTAGCCTTGAGATTGCTCATCCTTCCTCACAATTTGGTTTCTCAAGTCCTCAGACAGTTCTTTGGTCTTCTTTCTTTTCTCCATGCTCAATGTGGTACACACAAGGACACAGGACAGAGGTTGAGTCAACTTTAATCCATGTCAACTGGCTGCAAGTGTGATTTAGTTATTGCCAAAACCGGTTAGGTGCCACAGGTAAGTTACAGGTGCTGTTAATTACACAAATTAGAGAAGCATCACATGATTTTTCGAACAGTGCCAATACTTTTGTCCACCCTCTTTTTTATGTTTGGTGTGGAATTATATCCAATTTGGCTTTAGGACAATTCTTTTTATGTTTTTTCATTTAAGACAAATTAAATGAAGATAATAATAACAAAGAATTTGTGTTTGCAATCATTTTCAGGAAGAAACTGAGTATTATCTGACAGAATTGCAGGGGTGTCAATACTTTTGGCCCCAACTGTCTCACAATATGTATCTAAATAGTAAACAGTTGAAGCAGATGAGGAGATATTGTTGGTACAACCTGGGCAGCTGCAGGGGGGTCCAAGATGTTAGAGAACCCACTTCCATTTCCAAGAACAGGAGGGATTGTGCATTATGATGAGCTATTGGACTGCAAAGGGCCCATATATTATTCTTGCACAAGGTACCTGTTTGTCTCTGTTCTCTAGTTGAAGGAATAAGCTATGACCAGATGTCCTTTTTCATTGTAGGGCAAAGACATAAATGCGATAACATACAGAAGGATTCAATGAAGTGTAAGCTAGCTGGCATTCCACTATCTAAAGGAGTGATGATGTTGAAAGTGAAGAAAGAAATTCCCTTGTCAAGGGGGGCAATCAAAAAGAGAATGTATAAACGAAAGATATTTGCTGGCTGAAAAAACTGTCTAGATGTAAAACTACTACTTAAAAGAAAGTAGCTGTGAGTGTCATAGCCTTTGTGCTCATAATTATTACAATAAACTTTGCTTGCACTTTATTATACATTTAAAATAAGAATTTTAGACTTTAATATTAGTACTTTTTTTATAAAAGTGGTTTTCCACCTTTTGGAAAGTCGATGCCAACTGATCAGATAGTACTAAAACAGTACAAGTTACCTAACTCAGTGATTGTCTGCAGAGTTGTTGTGCTGCTGTAGTCATGATATCACCTCTGCAGCCTAAACACAGAAATTGAACAGCGGTTGAGAGCCAGCAGTGCACTGTAGTTGAGTTGTATAGCTATTGTTGTTTTTTACTACTGTCTGATCAGCTAGTGCTAGAGACTCAATGCACTCCAGATGTGATCATGTCAATACATACCTCCTGCAGTGCGGGGTCTGAGTACTGACACTTCGCAGATCATGGCAGCGTGTCGGTGAAATTGGCCAAAGTGAGTAGTAGTCTTTATTTTATTTTTTATTAATGTCAGAAGCGCTGTGGACCTTCAGTCAGAGAAGGGGAGGCTGTAAGAACATTATACTGAGTGACAGCAATGTTGGGACACTAAGTGTGGAATGAATTGTGAGGGACATCTTACTGAGTGGGTGCTGGCATCGGTGTCCATTATACTGAGTAAGGAGCTGTGGAAGAAACATACTGAAGAGCCATCATACAGAATTTGGTTGTGAGGGCAATGATACTGAAGGAATATCAGTATTGGCTGTGAGGGCCATAATACTAAATGGGGGCTGTGGGAGCATCATAATGTGATACTGTGGGGCCAGTCTACTGTGGAGTGCTGTGGGAGGAATGATACTGTGTGGGGTATTATTCTGAGTGATGGCTGTGGGGTCTTAATAGAGAGTTTGTGCCATCATACTTACCGAGAGGCTGTGGGAGTATCATACTGCATAGCCATAATAGTGAGTGAGCGCTGTGAAAGCATCATACCAAGGGGCAATAATAGTTTGTAGGGGGGCTGTGGGGACCATGATACTGTGTGGGTGGGGGTTGTGAGTGCATCAAACTGAAGACTGGGAGTATAATACTGAGTAATGGCCGAGGGGGAATCATGCTGACAGGTGAGGGGGTATTATACACTGCATGTGGGGGGGCATTTTTGAGGGCAAGAAACTCTATATTCATGTCCACTAAAAAAAATTTACATATGCAACATGGGGGCTCGGAGTGGTAGTCATGGCCGAGTTTACTAAGACACAGTCAGTGGGCATTCCAGTCCCTTGCACATGTAAAGACAAGTGAAGTCCCAGTCCTACGGTACAGTCAGTTACCTTCATCACATGCTCACTTCAGTCGCTGGAGATGAGTCTTAAGGAAAGCACCACAGGCCACAGTTCTGTTCCAACTGGAAAACTTTACTGTACACATCCTGCCATGGGCAATCCTGACTGGGCTCTACTGCAGGAACAATATAATTCCTTCCCTGTCAGCCTGTTTGACCAGCCCCCTTATTAACTCCTTCTGTCCCTGAGGAAACTATATACAAAAATGCAGTTACATTACACTTTACACAAAACATATCACACATGACACATTACACATTAATACACATAAAACCTGCATTAGGGTGCACATGGGTTTGGTGTGTAGGAGAGAGGCGGCAACTGAGGGTCTCCGCCACCTCCTTACACTTACACTATTTTAGAAGGGGGTGAATTAGAACTATTGCTATGGGTCCTCATGAATTTTATGTTCAGTGAATAAAGACTTTCTCATAACTGATACAGGAGATGGCAGCTTCTGCACATAAACTTTTATGGAGATGGGAGAGGAGGAGGAGGAAGGTAGACAAACATTTTGCTGCAAGTTCTCCCAAAAAGACAGTTATATTTTAAGCTAGAGGTTAAAGGGTATCTGTCACCACTAGTGTTGAGCGATACCGTTCGATATCCAAAAATATCGTATCGGATGGTATCGCCCGATACGAAAAAAATATCGGCTATCGCCGATTCCGATACCTGAAGTCCCATTCAAGTCAATGGGACTTCCGGTATCGGAATTAAAAAAAGCCCTTTATTTCCTTGTTGGCTAATTCAATGTAATTGAAAACAAATAAGAGTCATGTAGAATGTATTGTGGGAGGTGGAGGAGACATTAAAGGCATAGTGGGTTATTCAAATCACATGGCATAGCATTAATTCCAATTTTTTTTTTCAAGACGTTCGGAGTTAAAAAGATATTGACTGTTAACTTTTTTATATTTTGTCAGATATGTATGTTTCACAACTTCCATGCTCTTCACCTTCTTTTGTACTTCTCCCACACTTTCTCCTTCATGATCCGCAGCAGTAGCATTTTTTTTCATCAACTTTTTCTTCACCTTATTCATCTTCTTCTTCTTCTTCACCTTCTTCCCATTAATTTTTTTTTTCCATTCTTCATATTCTTCTTATTCAGCTATTATTAATTTTCATATGCTATTTCTTCATCTTCTTCCTATTCTTCTTTTTCTTCATTTTCTTATGGTGACAGGCATTCCTGTAGTACTTATCTATTAAAGTTATAAGATTACACCTTACGTTCTGCCTGTCACAAAAGATTTACAACAGGATTTGTCCACGCTCAGTTTGGCCTGCAGCAGCAGGCATTTCCAGGAGCACCACGAGGAGGAACGGACTCACCCCCATTTACTGCTTAGTCTTCTTCTGCTTATAATTCTGATTTCTTCTATGCTGATTTTTAGTCTTATGCTTAATGTTCTTCTGCTTTCTGTTCTTCTGCTTTTGCTTCTTCTGCATCTTGTTCTTCTGTCTTTTGTTCTGTATCTTGGTGGTTGTCTTCATGTTCTTTGTCCTCTTGGTCATATTATTTAGGGTCATATTTCTGGTCTTCTTTGGTGTGGTCTTCAGGGTCGTCGTCATCAGGGTCGTCGTCATGGAGATCAATAAGGATTACCAAAGGCAATTTCAAAAAGCTTGATCTTGGAAATGTAGCAGAAGGTACAAGAAGGCTGTGAAACTGGCGAGAACCAGCTGACAGTACTGGAACCCGTAGTGGCAGCAGAAGGAACAAGAGCCAATGGCACTACTGAGGAACAGCTGACGGTGCTGGACCCCAGTTACTATGCAGGAGGTACCTGTGCTAGAAACCACTACCAAGGACCAGCTGACATTGCTGGACCTCGGATACCGAGATGGAGGCACCTAGGCCAAAGGCTCTGGCGAGAACCAGCTGACAGTGCTGGAACCCGGATGGGTAGCAGAAGGAACAAGAGCCAATGGAACTACCGAGGACCAACTGACGGTGCTGGACCACGGTTACTAAGCAGAAGGTACCTGTGCTAAAAAGCACTACCAAGGACCAGCTGACGGTGCTGGACCTCGGATACCGAGATGGAGGCACCTGGGCCAAAGGCTCTGGCGAGAACCAGCTGACAGTGCTGGAACCCGGATGGGTAGCAGAAGGAACAAGAGCCAATGGCACTACCGAGGACCAACTGACGGTGCTGGACCACGGTTACTAAGCACAAGGTACCTGTGCTAAAAAGCACTACCAAGGACCAGCTGACGGTGCTGGACCTCAGATACCAAGATGGAGGCACCTAGGCCAAAGGCTCTGGCGAGAACCAGCTGACAGTGCTGGCACCCAGATGGGTAGCAGAAGGTACCCATCCAAAGCAAAGTAGCCAGGCCGCAAGCCGGCCGCAGTTACCGAAACCCACAGTCCTACAGGGGGTCCATGTCCCATTGGCACTACGGATCCAGCCTTCAGTGCTAGTTCCCGCAGCCCACATAGGAGTCACCTAAACTGCAGGCACCGTAGAATCGGCTAACCCGGCCGCAAGACGACAGGACAACGGATTGGTGGCATAGTGACCTTGACACTACCCGGAAACAGCTGGCGTGCTGGAACCAGGCTGAGCAACAGGGAGTACCCGTGCCAAAGACACTGCCGAGAACCAGCTGATGGTGCTGGAACCCATATGGGTAGCAAAAGCTACAAGAGCCAATGGCACTACAGAGGAACAGCTGACGTTGCTGGACCACGGTTACTAGGCAGGAGTTACCTGTGCTAGAAAGCACTACCAAGGACCAGCTGACGGTGCTGGACCTTCGGATACCAAGATGGAGGCACCTAGGCCAAAGGCTCTGGCGAGAACCAGCTGACAGTGCTGGAACCCGGGTGGGTAGCAGAAGGTACCCATCCAAAGCAAAGTAGCCAGGCCACAAGCCGGCCGCAGTTACCGAAACCCACAGTCCTACAGGGGGTCCATGTCCCATTGGCACTACGGATCCAGCCTTCAGTGCCAGTTCCCGCAGCCCACATAGGAGTCACCTAAACTGCAGGCACCGTAGAGTCAGCTAACCCGGCCGCAAGACGACAGGACAACGGATTGGTGGCATAGTGACCTTGGCACTACCCGGAAACAGCTGGCGTGCTGGAACCAGGCTGGGCAACAGGGAGTACCCGTGCCAAAGACACTGCCGATAACCAGCTGACGGTGCTGGAACCCAGATGGGTAGCAAAAGCTATAAAAGCCAATGGCACTAACGAGGAACAGCTGACGTTGCTGGACCACGGTTACTAGGCAGGAGGTACCTGTGCTAGAAAGCACTACCAAGGACCAGCTGACGGTGCTGGACCTTCGGATACCAAGATGGAGGCACCTAGGCCAAAGGCTCTGGCGAGAACCAGCTGACAGTGCTGGAACCCGGGTGGGTAGCAGAAGGTACCCATCCAAAGCAAAGTAGCCAGGCCGCAAGCCGGCCGCAGTTACCGAAACCCACAGTCCTACAGGGGGTCCATGTCCCATTGGCACTACGGATCCAGCCTTCAGTGCCAGTTCCAGCAGCCCACATAGGAGTCACCTAAACTGCAGGCACCCTATAGTCGGCTAACCCGGCCGCAAGACGACTGGACAACGGATTGGTGGCATAGTGACCTTGACACTACCCGGAAACAGCTGGCGTGCTGGAACCAGGCTGGGCAACAGGGAGTACCCGTGCCAAAGACACTGCCGAGAACCAACTGGCGTTGTTGGAACCCAGGGACAATCATGGTGAAGGCTGAGGCCTACTTGGTGGCAGTTTTAGATTGTTTGTAGGCTACAACAGACTGTCAACGTGCTCCAATTAGGCATGTTTCCAGGATTTCATGTGACCACCAACACCGCCAGTTTATGCGTACAGCAGCCGTCTGCCCAATCCACACGTGTTCCTGTGTTACTGGGGTTCTGTAATGTCAGCAGATCCCCTGATGTGTGTCTGCCACTGTCTCCTCCTCTGTCCACTTTACCACCACTTGTAGTGGGAAGGTGGACAGCGCAGGAGACAGTGCCGGACACACATTGGGGGATCTGCTCACGTAACAGAACACCAGGAACACAGGAACACGTGTGGAATGCGTGGACGGCAACTGTGAGCAGGAACTGGCGGTGTTGGAGGTCAGGGGAAATACTAGAGACAGAGTGGAGACAGAGGACAAATCAGAGAATGTTTAAATCTGAAGTAGTTACAATTTGGAGGCAGCAGCTGTTTGCCCTCCACACAGCAGGGGATCAGCTGACGTTACTGACCCCCACTTTCACCTGAACGAGTGTTTTTTTCTGTGTGGACAGCACTTCCGAGCACCAACTGACGTTGTTGGAGCCCAGGGACAATCATGGTGTAGGCCGAGGCCTACTTGGTGGCAGTTTTAGATTGTTTGTAGGCTACAACAGACTGTCAGCGTGCTCCAATTAGGCATCTGTCTCCACTCTGTTTCCAGGATTTCACGTGACCACCAACACCGCCAGTTTATGCGTACAGTAGCTGTCTGCCCAATCCACACGTGTTCCTGTGTTACTGGGGTTCTGTAATGTCAGCAGATCCCCTGATGTGTGTCTGCCAGTGTCTCCTGCTCTGTCCACATTCCCACCACTTGTAGTGGGAAGGTGGATAGCGCAGGAGACAGTGCCGGACACACATTGGGGGATCTGCTCACGTAACAGAACACCAGGAACACAGGAACACGTGTGGAATGTGTGGACGGCAACTGTGAGCAGGAACTGGCGGTGTTGGAGGTCAGGGGAAATACTAGAGACAGAGTGGAGACAGATGACAAATCAGAGAATGTTTAAATCTGAAGTAGTTACAATTTGGAAGCAGCAGCAGTTTGCCCTCCACACAGCAGGGGATCAGCTGACGTTACTGACCTCCACTTTCACGTGAACGAGTGTTTTTTTCTGTGTGGACAGCACTTCCGAGCAACAACTGACGATGTTGGATTCCAGGGATAGTCATTTTGTAGGCTGAGGCCTACTTGGAGGCAGTTTAAGATAAGACGTTGTTTGAATTTGGAGGCAGCAGGAGATTTTGCCGTACACACGGCAGGGGATCAGCAGACGTTACCGAACCCCACTTTCACAAGAACAAGTGTTTTTTTCTGTGTGGACAGCACTTCCGAGCACCAACTGACGTTGTTGGAGCCCAGCGACAATCATGGTGTAGGCCGAGGCCTACTTGGAGCCAGGTGTAAATCTGAGGTTGTTTGAATGTGGAGGGAGCAGGACACTTTGCCATACACACAGCAGGGGATCAGCTGACGTTACCGAACCCCACTTACACATGAGCGAGTGTTTTGTCTGTGCGGACAGCACTTCTGAGCACCAACTGGCGGTGTCGGAGCCCAGGGAAAATCAGGTAGTAGGCTGAGGCCTACTTGGAGCCAGGTGTAAATCTGAGGTTGTTTGACTGTGGAGGGAGCAGGACACTTTGCCATACACACAGCAGGGGATCAGCTGACGTTACCGAACCCCTCTTACATATGAGCGAGTGTTTTGTCTGTGTGGACAGCACTTCTGAGCAACAACGGGCGTTGCTGTAGCCCAGGAAATAAAGTTCAGGTCATAGAAACATGAACACAACAGGAGACCTGGATCCTGTTGCCAGCCAATTATTTATTCTGGAAGAGGACTGGCAAATTCAGGTGAGATCCAGGCCTTGTTCATTTTCAGAAAAGTAAGCCGGTCAACATTATCGGCGGATAGTCGCGTGCGACGGTCTGTTACCACACCACCTGCAGCACTAAAGACACGTTCCGATAATACACTGGCAGCAGGGCAAGCCAGCACCTCCAATGCATACTGGCTAAGCTCTGGCCATGTATCCAGCTTAGAGACCCAATACTTGAACGGGGAAGAGCCGTCTGGGAGTACACTAACAGGGCAAGACAAGTAGTCTGTCACCATCTGACGGAAACGTTGCCTCCTGCTGACTGGAGCCGTCTGTGATGGTGTAGCCGTTTGTGGCAGTCCCACAAAACTTTTCCACATTTGGGCCATACTGGCCTTGCCTTGTCCTGCGGCACTGCCTCTGCTACCTCTTTGTGCAGAGCTTCCTCCACTGCCTCTACCCACATGGCTGCTTTGAAAAGCACTACCAGCAACACTTGCGGGGGGAATGGAGAACATGATGGCCTGCACAAGTGTGTCTTGGTACTCCCACATTTTTCGCTCCCGGTTCAACTGTGGTATGAGGCTTTGTAAGTTGTCCCGGTAGCGAGGATCTAGGAGGGTGTACACCCAATAGTCAGCCGTGTGGAGAATGTTGGCGATGCGGCGGTCATTTAACAAGCACTGCAGCATGAAATCAACCATGTGCTGCAGACTGCCAACTGGGCCGGAAACGCTGTCCCCAGCTTGAGGCAGCATCTCAGCCTGCTCAGCATCACCCCACCCTCGCTGTACACACTAACTACTAGAGCCTTGTGTACCTCCCTCCTCTGGAGAGATGTGTTCCTCCTCCTCCTCCATTGACTCCTCGTCATCCTCCTCACTAAGTGTCCCCTGCCTGGGCCTTTGTGTGGAAGCACGTTGCGCAGACTTGCCAGAAGCAGATGGCATTTCTGACTCCTCTTCCTCGACCTCTTCAAAAACCTCCTCACTTAGTGCTTGTAAGGTTTTTTGAAGCAGACAGATAAGGGGGACAGTCATGCTGATTAGTGCATCATCTGCACTGGCCATCCGCGTGGAGTCATCGAAGGCACGCAAAACTTGGCAGATGTCCCTCATAGTGGCCCACTCAGTGGTGGTGAAGTGTGTCCGGCGCACAGTGCGACTTGTTTGCGCCTGAAGCAGCTGGTACTCCATTACTGCTGCCTGCTGCTCACACAACCGCTCCAACATATGTAACGTTGAATTCCACCTGGTGGGGAGGTCACATATGATGCGATGTTCTGGCAGGCGGAATCGGCGTTGTAGAGATGCAATGCGCGATCTTGCCATGCTGGAACGCCGCAAGTGAGCACACTCTAGGCGAACCTTGTGCAGCAGTGCATCACGATCTGGATAGTCCCTCAGAAAGCTCTGCACGACCAAATTGAGCACGTGTGCCAGACATGGTATGTGAGTGAGGTTGCCTAGGCCCAGAGCTGCCACTAGATTTCGGCCATTGTCACTCACTACCAAACCTGGCTGGAGATTTGCTGGCACAAACCACACATCGCTCTCCTGCTTGATGCCATTCCAGAGCTCCTGTGCTGTGTGGCTCCGATTCCCCAAATAAATTAATTTAAGGATGGCCTGTTGACGTTTGGCCACACCTGTGCTCATATCTGGCCTAACAGGCTCATGCAGTGCTGATTCCGAGGAACTAGAGTAGGAAGAGGACTCAATATGTACAGACTGCATTCCTGCAATCCTTGGAGTTGGCAGAATACGTACAGAGCCACTCTCCAGATCTGTACACGGCTCCACAACATTGACCCAATGGGCAGTGAAGGAAAGGCATAGTCCCTGTCCATGGCTACTGGTCCACGCATCGGTGGTCAGGCGGACCTTGCTACTGACGGCGTTTAGTAGCGCATTTTTAATTTTTCCCTCCACATGCTTTTGCAGGGCAGGGACGGCTTGCCTGCTGAAATAAAACGGCTGGGCAAATTGTATTGTGGAACTGCCGATGACATCAAGTTCCGGAAGGTGTCAGTCTCCACCAGCCTGAATGACAGCATCTCAAGGGCCAGTAGTTTGGCAATGCCGGCATTCAGAGTCAGTGCTCGGGGATGGTTTGCCGAGTATGGCCGTTTTTTCTCCCATGCCTGTGCTACCGATTGCTGGTGAGTGGCCTGGGAGTGTGCTGATGACTGAGAACGTGGTTCAGTGGGTGGAATTTCACTGGGTCTCTGGACAACAGTGGCAGTGGTTCTTCCATGGCGTTCCAGTGAGGAAGCCGAACCAGCTGTGTGTGAGCTGGAGGAAGAGGCCCCAACTCGAGCTGAAGAGGTGGTAGGTGCTGCTGAAGGTTGGCCTACATCTTCAGTGTGTCTGTGTAACTCCACCTCGTGCTTGGTACGCACATGTTTCCACATATTTGTGGTGTTGAGGTTGCTTACATTTTTCTCTCGTTTAACTTTCTGATGACACAGCTTGCATTTGACAAAGCAAATGTCATCTGCAACTGTGTCAAAAAAAGACCACGCACTGCAAGTCCTGGGAGCGCCCGTTTTGTGTCTTGGAAGAGGATTGCTCCTCACGGGTGCCAAAGTGGAGGCTACAGGCAACCAAGTCTGCCCCTGCCCTCTCCCTCCTCTTTTGGCGGTTCGGGGAATCTCTTCCTCAGAGCTGCTCCCACCACCTTCCTGTGGCTGACGCCATGATGGGTCAAGGACCTCATCATCTCCACTCCCCTCTTCAAGCACCGGCTGGTCCTGGGTTGTCTCGCCAGCACCGTACGCACCAGAAATTGGCAACTGAGTCTCATCATCATCAGATGAGCACTGACAATAGGCACTGGCCCACCCGCCTCTTCAGATTCAGAGGGACAAAGCAGTTGTGCATCACTGCATACTCCCTCTTCTTCACGCTCTAGAATGCTGCTTGGCTGGCCACCTCTTTCCAAGCCAACAGATTCTGAGAACAGAAGTAAAGATTGAGATGGCTCCTGTCCAGGGCTCTCAGACTGCCTGGGCAATTTGGCAGGTGGTGAAGAGACAGATGGTTGCTCTTCAGTGCTCTGGCCCTGGGAAGATGCGGAAGTCATTGAAGTGGATGTGTTAGCTGCCATCCATCCGACAACAGCTTCAATTTGTTCGTCACGCAGCAGTGGGGTACGGCGAGGTCCTATAAAGCTGCGCATGAAGGACTGTTGCCTGGTAAAAGTGGGGGATGCCGGGTCACTGGTGGCCGCAGCAGACACCGAATCCCCACGTCCTTTCCCTGCTGAATCCCCCCGTCCTCTCCCTGCTGAAACTCCACGGCCACGACCATGTGCCTTACTCCCTGCCTTCTTCATCTTGGTAGACTGATAAAGATAGGCAGAAAAGTAAAAAAGGGGTGGCTTAGTGTTCTTATTCCTGAACACCTGCTAACCAGTATAAGAAACACTAATTTGGCTAAGAGTGTGTGTACTACACTTTAATATGATCTAATGTGGCCTACACAACTGTAAAGTGGAGTGTTTGGTGAACTTTATTTCCTTTTTTTTTGGGGGGGGGGGGGAAAGAAAAGGATGTGACCAAAGTTTGAAAGCTATAGTATCACAAACTTTTTGGAGCGATTACAATGCAGGAAGCTAACCTACAATGCAATTGATGAGGCTCCAAAAAATAGGGTGATACCAGTCTGGCTGGCCCTGAAGGGCACAAGCCAGCAAAAAGGCTCCTCTATCTAATCCTATATAGTGGTTGCAACCAACCAATGACAATGGATGCGGATGGAAGCACACTAATATAGGAGCAAAAATCTGGATAAACTAGCTGCAAAAAAAGGACTATGTATGAGGCAGTGACGCACGCTGAGCGGACTACAGCTAGCGGTGGCTGTAGAACACACTGCAACGTGAGCTGCAGTCACACATAGAGAGACCTATCAGACAGCCAAAAACATTGCAGAGAAATGGGCTATAGCACTGAAAGGCTGCTGAAAGGCTCCGCTGTCCACTCCTTTATGTTTGCTACCAACGTATATGCATACGTATGGAAGCACACTATACAGGAGAAAAAAAAAGCAGCAATAAAAGAAAAATGTGTATGAGGCAGAGACACACGCTGGGTGGCCTACAAGCAGACGTGCCTGCAGGACACACTACACAGTGTGGGTCTGCACTCACACAGCCCTTGCAGACAGCTATTAAAACAGCGCTGCTGGGCTACAAAAATGCTACAGTGGTGGATTATGTAGCCTGGGTAGAGGAATAGATATGTTTGATGATCGCTATTTCTAACTGTCCCTCACAGTCTTCAACAGCAGCCTGTCCCTAACTGAATTCACAGCAGAGTGAACCCGAAATGGCAGCTGCTGCGGTTTTTATAGTGCATCATGACATAATTTCAGCAGCCAATCACAGTCATGTCAGTAGTTAACATGCCTACATGCCTAACAGGATGTGCCCACACTTCTGAGGATCCCCATTGGCTGAATCAAATCGAGCGGGCTCCTAGCATTATGGGAACTTCCGATTCCGGTATTCGATATGAAAAAAGTATCGGAACTAAGTATCGGAATTCCGATACAGCTAATATCGGCCGATACCCGATACTTGCGGTATCGGAATGCTCAACACTAGTCAGCACATTTAATATATTAATATGGGCATACAGGAATAGACTGCTGAAAACAGTGAAACCTGTATGCCTCATATCAGATATCTTGTGGAAAAATAATCTTTTATCCCTTTATATTACAGAGTACTTCTAGGCTATTTGGTGCACACTGCCTGGAATATAACACTGCCTCCTCACTTCATTAGCCTTCTTTCATGACGTCTAGTTCTTGTCCAGAAATCCCGCATCTGCAAAGTGCAATTGCCACGCTCAACTTTAGTATTATACCCACTGTGGGCTTTGACTTCATGTTGCTCTGCTATGGCACCGGAGAGTCACAGCTACTTCCACTCAAGTGATCTCTGGTGCACACAGAAGCAACATGAAGGCAATGCTCATATAAGGGTGTAACATGACTTATGGATATGGGACTCCATCTTAAAACCACCATAACTACAGTAAACCTAGGCACTAGAATAAAAACACAACACATTACTTTAGTTGTCAAAATGGCCACAGCTTTATTTAAATCACAGGATTAAAACATTCACAGTAGGAGTCAGGTGAAGTGCTAGTACATTGGGATTCACAAGTACTGTGATATCCCCATCTGTCTGACATACAGAACCAGGACAGACAGCCATAAAGGGGCGGCACAGACTGGCTTGCCATTCAAGCAGAGCCAGTAAACTTTCAGGGCACCAATGACCCTATTATCCTCACTCCTGTGCTTAACCACTGTGCCCGCCCCTAATTGATGTTACCATAACATCCTTGAGGCTGGTCACCAAAGCCGAGCCTATTCACCACCATGAGGTTTTACATCCTCTATTAGTTAAAATGAGTCCACCTTAACTTGTCTGCAACTTCCACCTGACTCCTAAACCACAAAGCAGTGACGGGTTATAAATTCACATTTGACACCTTTTTTTTTTTTTTTTTAATAAATCACTTTAGTAAACTTATAAACTAGAAATCCCTGCAAAAGCATTAAGGGGGCTAAATTGGCAAACCTCCGACTCACAAAGAGTCATCCTACAGCGCTCAGGAAAGGAAAAACCCCCTGTGGAGGAAACCTCTAGGGAACCATGGCTGAAGGATGGCCCTTCCCTTGGGCTTAGAAGCTTAATGCTGTTATCTCTTTATAGCCATGATGAAATTGAACCTGGAACAAAATATACAATGGTAATTTCAAAAATACAATAAAGCATTCATCATACCAGCAATAAATAAAACGTTTTAGGACAATGATTATAAACAGGGGCGGGAGGCCGGGAAATGCATCCTCCTGTTCATCCTGTGCATGAAAGTGGGAGAGAGACAGATTTCCTGTTCTATATAAGCCCCGCCCTCCTCACAGTAACCCCCCAGGCACAAATATACTGTGCTTCTTACTCTGAAAGCAACATCACTATTGCTTAAAATCTATACCACTATACCAAAAAAGCTGCAGGAGTAAAGGTCCACCCATGTTAGGCGTTGGATTTCTGTCGCTGCACAGCGATAATCCTGAGCCTTACTTCCAGCGGTCTCCCATTCCTCTCCAGACGCAGAGGAGGTTGCTCAGCAAACTCATCGGTCCAGGCGCTCTGCCCAGACCAGCTCCGTGGGTTTGCTTGCTGCTGCCACCTCTGGCACATCTATGGCAATACATGCTGCTCAGCAGCAAGATTCTCCAGGGACTAAGTCCCCATGTCAGGCCACTGAGCATGCCCGTGGAGTGATCTCCCATTGGAGATCGAAGGTCACGTGCTCAAGTCCTGCTCGTGTTCGGATTTGCCCATCCGAGAAGCCAGGAAGGTCCCGGACGCTCGCAGCTATAAAAGGTTTGCATGGCCGCTCGGCCATGTGCTAGGATAAGACTGTATTTACAGACTATGTGGAGTGAGTGATGTATGCATGTATGAATGTCTCTGGTGAATGACTCATTAAGAAACCCCTACCCTTGGTACGCATGTGTTTTGCAGCCTAGCCTGCTAGCACCCAGTCTTAGGTGTAGGTAGGACAGAGGTTGAGTCAGGCATCAGCCCTCACCAGGGACTTGGCACACCTCAGTGCACGTGCTCCACTTCATAGCCAGCGTCTATAGCGGCGCACACGGCAGCGACACCGCACGCTCAGTGGGCCTAGAAGGACTCGAACCCCGTGTCCTTGGGGTAGAGTTCTGTGGCCGTACACTGTGCGCTCTTTTGGCCGGGCTCTGTGAGCTAAACAGGCTCTGGCATCTACGTTCAGCGGTTGTGCGACTCTGTGCATTAACAGAGTTCGCACCTGTTCACATTGGGTGACGTAACCCACATGTGACAGTTTTTATGCTGCTCTATTCTTCCGCCATTACCTAGCAGCAGTGTACCACCTCTGCACGGTGGACCCTGGGCTGCGAACGCACCTACTATTATTTTATAATTTGGTGGGTTCCGCCAGCCTTAACAACCCATCCCCAAGTCATGTCCTCTTCCGCCTATGGCTCCAGTGGTTTCTTGACTTATGGATATGGGACGGACCCCTACTCCATCTTAAAACCACCATAACTACAGTAAACCTATGCACTAGAATAAATACACAACACATTATTTTGGTTGTCAAAATGGCCACAGCTTTATTTAAATCACAGGATTAAAACAATCACAGTAGGAGTCAGATGAAGTGCTAGTACATTGGGAATCACAAGTACTGTGATATCCCCAGCTGTCTGACATACAGAACCAGGACAGACAGCCGTAAAGGGGCAGAATGCACTGGCTTGCCATTCAAGCAGAGCAAGTAAGCTTTCAGGGCACCAATGACCCTATTATCCTCGCTCCTGTGCTTAACCACTGTGCCCGCCCATGATTGACGTTACCATTACAACGTCTTTGAGGCTGGCCACCAAAGCCGAGCCTGTTCACCACCATGAGGTTTTACATCCTCTATTAGTTAAAATGAGTCCACCTTAACTTGTCTGCTACTTCCACCTGACTCCTAAACCGCCACCACAGAGGCCATTTGACACCTTAAATGGACTCGACCCCCATCAACCATGCCTAATAAAGCCATCAACCATTTCTACATGCTATGGAAAGACTGTGCACACAAGTAATAAAAAATATAATTCCAGAGCTCCGACAGATTAATTTTATCAATGCTATGCTACTAAGTTATGATCGATAATACGGTAACTAAAGCAAAATAACAGTTGCTAAACATCCTGCAATGAGGATCCCATAATGGGGAATGTGGAAAGTAAACCATAATTAAGGTCGTAGCTACAATCTGAATACTGTATAATGACATCTGTCATGCCTCAAAAAACTATTATACTGCATGCATTGTAGCCAGCTCTAATAATGCACCAATTCACAGATTTTAGTTCTAGAAACCACCATTATTTACAGTAGCTGTGAAGTAAAATTTCTTAAACCCACTTACTATTACTACCCGAAAAGTGATGAAGATATCAATAGAAAGAAATTATAAATAGGGAGTAATTAAAAACTATACACAATATAACATCAACATTATAACCGACCATAAAATAACATTCAGAATATCTGGAAGTAGTAATTTAAATTACTATAGCAGAAAAAGTCTACAAAGGCATTATTAATAACCCTGCCATGCCATTGTTAATTGTTTTTCATGCACTTGATAACATTTACTGTTGACATCTCCAACTGGGTCAAAGGCATTGGGAATAGGCATATTACCCTTCATGTTTATGCACTTGATTACTTTACCCTTAGCCACTCCCACTGGCTCAAGGGCACCGGGAGTAGGCACACTGCACTTTGTATTAATGCACTTGATTATACCCTTAGCCGCTCCCACCAGCTCAAGGGCATCAGGAATAGGCATACTGCCCTTTGTGTTAATGCACTAGATTATACCCTTAGCCGCTCCCACCAGCTCAAGGGCATCAGGAATAGGCATATTGCCCTTCATGTTATTGCACTTGATTACTTTACCCTTAGTCACTCCCACTGACTCAAGGGCACACAGATTAGGTACATTGCTCTTCAGTTTCATGCACTAGTTAACTGGAATGTCCAGATGACAACCTTGAAAGAAACATGGATTAATAATGTGCTCATGACAAATTGTCATCATAAATAATATATAGCCTAATAGCTCAAAGAGTATTTAAGACATATGGCAAAAAGTGGACCTATCGCAACCTGAAACACAACATGAGCAAAAACTCCAAAATCGCGACACACCAGGTCCACAAATTGATGTAATAAAATATATGAATTTATTGGCATATATAATAATTTAATACATACAAGGACATATAGCAAAAGGAAGAGGAGACAGGGATACTGTCACATCCAAAACCACATGGGTAACAAAAAAGGGGGCTGGAATAAGACAGCCCAACTGGCAAGTATAATCATATAAAAAGAGTAGACATCATAAGAATCCACAGGGAGATGTAATAGTCACTACACTGTGCTCATTTCATACAAGTTACCAAAAAGGCCACCAAAAAGCGTAATGATGAAAAACAAGTAAATACAATGTACCTGAGGACAATTGCCAGCGGCTACCAACGTCCAGACGTTGGGTGTCTGGACGTTGGTAGCCGCTGGCAATTGTCCTCAGGTACATTGTATTTACTTGTTTTTCATCATTACGCTTTTTGGTGGCCTTTTTGGTAACTTGTATGAAATTAGCACAGCGTAGTGACTATTACATCTCCCTGTGGATTCTTATGATGTCTACTCTTTTTATATGATTATACTTGCCAGTTGGGCTGTCTTATTCCAGCCCCCTTTTTTGTTACCCATGTGGTTTTGGATGTGACAGTATCCCTGTCTCCTCTTCCTTTTGATATATGTCCTTGTATGTATTAATTTATTATATATGCCAATAAATTCATATATTTTATTACATCAATTTGTGGACCTGGTCTGTCACGTTTTTGGAGTTTTTGCTCATGTTGTGCTTGAAAGAAACATGGAAAGAAATATGGTTTGGTCAATATAAACAGTCACAAACCATGCCTCGACATTCTCAAGTCACGTGAAAAAAGAGAGCGGGTCCTTGAAGCTATAGATTGTATTGAAAAGCATGCCTACCTTGTTCTCTTCTCCCCTCCAGCCGCTGTTCCTGGCTCAGAGAAGCCAATTTATTCTGTAGACATGCAAAATATGATTGCCATGACCCCAGGGACTTTACCCTAACAGGGTCCTATAAAATATAAATGCTTCTGGAGATCAGGGGGCCATACCGTGATGGTTACCCCCTCCACACCAGGGGGCCATACCCAAGATGGTTACCTCCTCCACAACACGGGGCCATACACAACATGGTTACCCTCCACACCAGGGGGCCATACCTGAGATGATTACCCCTCAAAACCAGGGTGCCATACCTGAAATGGTTACCTTTCCAAACCCAGGGGGGTCATACTGTGATGAACACCCCCTCAAACCAGAGGTCCATACTTAATATGGTTACCCCTACTGACCAATTTATAAATAACTTCAAGGACCCTCTAAAAGGAAAACAAATAACTTTTTTTTGTTTTTTAAATTTTTAATTCATGTTCTTTTTAAAATAAACATCAAAGCATAAATAACATTAACACGCTGGGGGGAGTCCTTGAAGCTCCCAAATCTGGTGATTACCAAACATAAAATGTACCAACAATTACTCCCAACCGTTATCCCACTAGCTCGGGAGCACCATAGCCACAAGGGTTCCAATGTTCACTTGAATTTCCTGAGGATCCGACAAACCCTTGCCGAAACACCCCTCCACCTTTCACCAGGTCCAGAACCATATTGACTTCCAAAAAGAGGAATCCATATCCCAATGGATTCCCCAGACCAATTTCTAACCAACTTCAAGGACCCCCCCAACCACCAGGCTCCAGGTAATCCACTCAGGCCTGTGCTATCCGCCATCTTAAGCAACATAAAATAAGCACTTGGTGGGTATACACCGATCCCTTTTTTTTAAATATTATTCACGTTTTTATTAAAACAAACATATAATAAAACATCAAAGCATAAATAATATTAACACGCTGGTAGGAGTCCTTGAAGCTCCCAAAATCTGGTGATTACTAAACATAAAATGTACCAACAATTACTCCCAGCCGTTACCCCACTAGCTCGGGAGCACCATAACCACAAGGGTTCCAATGTTCACTTGAATTTCCCGTGGATCCGACAAACCCTTGCCGAAACTCCCCTCCACCTTTCACCAGATCCAGAACCATATTAAACCAAAAGGAGGAAACCATATCCCAATGGATCGCCCAGACCATATTTAACCAACTTCAAGGACCCCTCCAACCGTACAAGATGTGGGATAAGTGATGGTGAAACCATGCAGGTTTACAGCCAAGGTATACAACAGGTTAACAATGGAAAATATCCCATCGTAAGGTCCAGAAATAGACAGAGATGGGCAACGCTGTGTTATATGCTGTTACCAAAAATGAGAAGCTGCCTGCTCCTCTACAGCAGTTACAGACAGACTCTAATCACCAGCTGCGCATAAATGGTAAGAAATATGTAGGTCTAATATAAGCTGCCTGCAGCCATAGGTGTGTGAGCAGAAAACTGCAAGTTCTGTATCCCAGCCAGTCACTCTACTACATACACTTACAATAGACGAGAGACAGGGCTGAAAACTGGGCCCATGATGTGTTTTCCAGAGCAATGTGCAGCATCACACTAGGAGTGCCCACTCACTGCCCGCCATGTGCTGAGTTATTAGTGCCCACTCACTGTCAGCCATGTGCTGAGTTATTAGTGCACACTCAAATGTGCAGAGTTACACCCCGATTATTTATTTTTACACATGATAAAACATAAACCATTCTGGCCTGTGCTATCCACCATCTTAGGTAATATAAAATAAGCTCTTGGTAGGTATACTCTGATCATGCAATATACGAGGGGGAGGACTAAAGGCAGCAATAGCTACAGAAATCAAGCACTAAGCTGGAAGTCATGTCCAGATTATATGTACAGCCAGGAAAATAACCTGGAGACACAGGATGTCTATACCCAGCATGATCCGCATATAGCAGAGTGAGGAGTGATATCATGTATACAGACATGTGGTACAGGTTAAGTACACAGCACAGGGATGGAGCCTTTAGGCTAGTTTCACACTTGCTTTTTTTTGCAGCGCGTTTTTCCCGCAAAAAAACGCATTAAAAAAACGCATACAAATGCATACAAACGCTGCGTTTTTTTCCAGCATTTTAATGCGCATGCAGGAAAAAAACGCAGCGTTTTTGCGCGTTTGTATGCGTTTTTTGTGCGTTTGCGTTTTTTTACAGATTTTTGAAAAACCCCACAAAAAAGAAAAAACAACCATTCAACAACACACAAGACCAATGGGACTTCATTGTGGGTGTGGTATGTTAATATATATAGACCCTGTCTACAGTATTCTTCACATTTGCTTGATTCTTCTCGTGACCATGGATCTGCGCTGGAAGAGTTTTCACTTCAACTTGGATTTGGACATCGCGATGGCTCAGGCGTATGCAGTTGCTTGCCATGAACAAAGGAAGAGAGAGAGGCAGCGAAGACGGCGGCGTATGTGGATACATCCGATTGTTGAACTCCGGGAGAGCCGTGGGGCATACCACACCCTCTACAGCGAGCTACGTGCAAACCCGGAGAAATTTACTGATTATATCCGGATGTCCCACAAAAGTTTCATGGATTTGCTTGCTCGTGTCCAACAATCCATCCGGAGACAGGACACACAGCTCCGTCGTGCGATTCCTCCTGAGGAACGGCTACTGGTGACATTACGGTATGTTTTAAAAACAAAGGGGTGTGGTCTGATGTTTTTTTTTGTAAATTTAGTATTCAAAACCTTGGGTAATTAGTTTTCGTGAATGTACTAATATTTTTTTTTATAGTTTTTAAAAATAATATACATAAATATTAATTTTACTTCTTTGTCTGTTCACAGATTCCTGGCGACTGGAGAAACCCTATCCTCACTACACTTCCAGTACCGTATTGGAATCTCTACCTTGTCTGGAATTGTTGCTGACACCTGCCGGGCTCTCTGGAATGTTCTTTGCCCAGAATTTATGCCCCTGCCCACCGCTGAAAAGTGGATGGAAATTGCTGACAAATTCTGGACAGTATGCAATTTTCCCAACTGTTTGGGAGCTGTTGATGGGAAACACATACGGATCATCAAACCCCAAAGAACGGGATCTGAGTACTATAATTACAAAAAGTACTTTTCAATAGTACTCATTGCGATTGCGGATGCCGGATGTATGTTTGTAGCAGTGGACATTGGAGCATTTGGCCGTGGTAATGACTCGCAGGCTTTTAAAAACTCAGACATGGGCCGGAGGTTGTATGGCAACCAATTTAATTTCCCTATGCCACGGCCTCTTCCTCACACCGAAGCTCCGCCACTGCCCTTTGTAATGGTTGGCGATGAGGCTTTTCAAATGTGCGGAAACTTACTGAAACCCTACTCCAGCCGGGACTTGGACCACACCAAAAAAATTTTTAATTACAGGCTGACCAGGGCCAGAAGAACTGTCGAGTGTGCTTTTGGGATTCTTGTTTCCAGATGGCGAATTCTGGGCACGGCCATTAATCTTAAACTTGAAACAGTCGATGAGGTGGTGAAGGCCTGTGTGGTTCTACATAACTTTGTGATGGCTAAAGAGCACCCGACCTTTGAACTGGACGATGATGCTCCTAACCCATTGCCTGAATTCACTCAGCACACTCTCAGGTCATCCGTTGAAGTTGGCCAAATGAGGGACAAATTTGCGGCCTACTTTATTTCTGATGTAGGACGGGTGCACTGGCAAGATGAAATGGTGTAATGTTGTTGTTTATGGTAATAAAAATCCTTATTTGATACCATTACTGAGTGCACTATATTTTTTAAACTACAATTAATTAAAAAACTTCCCATGTATAACTGAATTTTGTTATGTTCACACACCTGGGCAGGTAAATACACATACGAGTTAAAATGCAGCATTGCTAGTCTGCGTGAAATATATTGGAATGAGCAAAGCTGCAGGCCATGAATCAGGAAACCATTTAAGAGAAAATTGTGCAACTAGTTTAAAACAAAGTATGTGATTTTCTCAAAACACAACCCTCAAAACCCAACCCCAATGAAAGTCCATGGGGAATACAAGTCAGCATTGAGTGGATGAATGTAATCTGCTCATGTAATCTGCTCCATTACAAGTTATTACACTAGACCTTGGAATGACTATACTAGGCCGTGGTATTTCAAATATGAGTATAGTAGGCCTTGGGGCTAGTAGTATAGTAATATGTGAAATACCACGGCCTAGTATAGTCATACCAAGGCCTACTGTAATAACTCGATTTTTAACAACTAGCATCTTGTTTCACAAAAAACAAACTGGTGAAACTAGAAAGAAACTTATTTTTTAGACAAGTTTCAACAGTTTGTTTTTCATGAAACCAGATTCTATTTGGTAAAACTAGAGTTATTACACTAGGCCTTGGAATGACTATACTAGGCCGTGGTATTTCAAATATGAGTATACTAGGCCTTGGGGCTAGTAGTATAGCAATATGTGAAATACCACGGCCTAGTATAGTCATACCAAGGCCTACTGTAATAACTCAATTTTTAACAAATAGCATTTTTAACAACTAGCATCTTGTTTCACAAAAAACAAACTGGTGAAACTAGAAAGAAACTTATTTTTTAGACAAGTTTCAACAGTTTGTTTTTCATGAAACCAGATTCTATTTGTAAAACTAGAGTTATTACACTAGGCCTTGGAATGACTATACTAGGCCGTGGTATTTCAAATATGAGTATAGTAGGCCTTGGGGCTAGTAGTATAGTAATATGTGAAATACCACGGCCTAGTATAGTCATACCAAGGCCTACTGTAATAACTCGATTTTTAACAACTAGCATCTTGTTTCACAAAAAACAAACTGGTGAAACTAGAAAGAAACTTATAGTTTCAACAGTTTGTTTTTCATGAAACCAGATTCTATTTGGTAAAACTAGAGTTATTACACTAGGCCTTGGAATGACTATACTAGTCCATGTTATTTCACATATGACTATACTAGCCCTTGGGTTGGTTTTTAACATGTATTTACCCATCAGTGTGTGTGAGCGGCGCAAACAACATTAATGAAACTTATTAATGGTGAACCACAAATGTAAATTTATTTTTTATCACAAAAAAAAAAAAAAAAATTATTTTTTACGGCGTTTGGGGGCAGATGGTTTCAATTTGGGGGTGTGCAGGGAATATGCAACACTTGCAGTTGAAGACGGTGTTTGAGGGGAAGGGGCAACAAAACTTGTGGGGGAAGGTAGTCCAGTTAAGGGAATTAAACTTGGAACACTTGTAGGAGAGGAAATCTGTTCATTTACATTAGTTGTAATGGCATGTCGCCGTAGGCTTGTGTGCCTGGACCGACTTTGGCCCAATGCCCGCCTTGATTGATTTCGCCTTGAAGTAGGGGCAAATATGGAATGTAGGTCCCCCGTCTGCTGGTATGGCTGCTGCTGCTGAGGTGGCGGCTGCTGCTGCAGAGGTGGCGGCTGCTGCTGCAGAGGTGGCGGCTGCTGCTGAGGTGGCGGCTGCTGCTGCAGAGGTGGCGGCTGCTGCTGAGGTGGCGGCTGCTGCTGAGGTGGCGGCTGCTGCTGAGGTGGCTGCTGCTGCTGAGGTGGTTGCTGCTGCTGCTGAGGTGGTTGCTGCTGCTGCTGAGGTGGTTGTTGCTGCTGCTGAGGTGGCTGCTGCTGCTGAGGTGGCTGCTGCTGCTGAGGTGGCGGCTGCTGCTGAGTTGGCTGCTGCTGCTGAGGTGGCTGATGCTGCTCTTCGTTGTCAGTGCTCGTCCTTGCAGGAGGACTGGTGGCGGCAGTGATGGCCCAGGTTTGCAGAGTGGTGGTGGCAGGGCTACTACATGTTGTTGTAGCGGCAGGGCTGTTCCATGTTTGCCTAGTGGTGGCTGAGCTCCACGCATGCATGGGATTGGCGGTGGTGCTCCAGACAGGAGCAGCGCTTGCCATGGTGGTGTCGGTGAAGTGACCAGCTGCACTCAGACTTGTGGTGGTGTAACGGTGGGTGTCCTGGCTTTGAAGAGAGGTGTCCGTGCAGTGGTATGCAGCACAAGTCGGTAGTGAGGTGAAGCGAGTCAATGGTGGCACAGGTGGAAAGGACACCACTGACTGCTGACCGTACCGATTATGCTGCATAGCCTGCAAGAAAGCATTGTTGCAGGCCTGCAGCACATTCAGCTGTTGATCAGGACTAAGGTGTTCCGCCATGCCCTTTTCAATCTTACTAAAAAAATGGTGTGCTGGTCTGTTGAGGTCGGCCTCCAGACGGTCAAGGCGCTGTTCTACAGAATTGAAGCGGTGTTCAAAGTGGTTAAAACCACGTTCCATTAGTGCAAAACCGCTTTCAACTCTGTCGGACAGTGACTTGAGGCTGGAATTAAATGTCTCGCTCAAATGCATAAACTCGGGCAAGACATTCCTGTCCAAGGCCCTCTGCCGCTGGCGGGTAGTGCCCGCATAACCAGTGGCAGAGACCTGGGACAGGGGAACACCTGATGGCCCAGCTTCCTGGTCACCAGCTGTGTGTGTGGCTGACCTGCAAGGTGCTTCCTGGCTGTCGGATGGCTGGGACGGGTCAGAGGACGTCCGAGGAAGGACCGCTCCAGGGCCAGGTTGCAGGGTGCTGCTCCAGGTGCTGTGGAAGAAAGGAAAATCATTACTACCATGCCTTTACAAGAAGCATCAGCTGTGGATTAGAAAAACACAGATTAATAAAAATAAAAACCCAAAATGTATAATACTTACGATCTCGTGGCAAGGACCGGTCTTAGGAACTGCAACGCGTGATAGTGACGGTATCTAGTTCTGGTCCTTGACGCAGATCCACTGCGAACCTGGCCCTCAGCACGAACATCACTGTTGAAGCGGTCCTTGATCGAACGCCAACGTGTTCGGACTTTGTCCACTGTTGATAAAAAAAAACAGTGCCGTCAAGGACAACAGTCACTGCGGCACAATGTAGCAATACAATACTCAAAGCAGTCACTGTAGACCCCGATGACACTGTTGGGTTTCCTGCTAGAATACGCCAAGCACGAAACCCAACAGTGCCGTCAAGGACAACAGTCACTGCGGCACAATGTAGCAATACAATACTCAAAGCAGTCACTGTAGACACCGATGACACTGTTGGGTTTCCTGCTAGAATATGCCTAGCACGAAACCCAACAGTGCCGTCAAGGACAACAGTCACTGCGGCACAATGTAGCAATACAATACTCAAAGCAGTCACTGTAGACCCCGATGACACTGTTGGGTTTCCTGCTAGAATACGCCAAGCACGAAACCCAACAGTGCCGTCAAGGACAACAGTCACTGCGGCACAATGTAGCAATACAATACTCAAAGCAGTCACTGTAGACACCGATGACACTGTTGGGTTTCCTGCTAGAATATGCCTAGCACGAAACCCAACAGTGCCGTCAAGGACAACAGTCACTGCGGCACAATGTAGCAATACAATACTCAAAGCAGTCACTGTAGACCCCGATGACACTGTTGGGTTTCCTGCTAGAATACGCCAAGCACGAAACCCAACAGTGCCGTCAAGGACAACAGTCACTGCGGCACAATGTAGCAATACAATACTCAAAGCAGTCACTGTAGACACCGATGACACTGTTGGGTTTCCTGCTAGAATATGCCTAGCACGAAACCCAACAGTGCCGTCAAGTACAACAGTCACTGCGGCACAATGTAGCAATACAATACTCAAAGCAGTCACTGTAGACCCCGATGACACTGTTGGGTTTCCTGCTAGAATACGCCTAGCACGAAACCCAACAGTGCCGTCAAGGACAACAGTCACTGCGGCACAATGTAGCAATACAATACTCAAAGCAGTCACTGTAGACCCCGATGACACTGTTGGGTTTCCTGCTAGAATACGCCTAGCACGAAACCCAACAGTGCCGTCAAGGACAACAGTCACTGCGGCACAATGTAGCAATACAATACTCAAAGCAGTCACTGTAGACCCCGATGACACTGTTGGGTTTCCTGCTAGAATACGCCTAGCACGAAACCCAACAGTGCCGTCAAGGACAACAGTCACTGCGGCACAATGTAGCAATACAATACTCAAAGCAGTCACTGTAGACACCGATGACACTGTTGGGTTTCCTGCTAGAATACGCCTAGCACGAAACCCAACAGTGCCGTCAAGGACAACAGTCACTGCGGCACAATACAGAGCAGGGAAATACTCACTAAACGCCTTTTTGGAGGATGCTGTGGCGCTGTCCCAGCCATCCATCAACGCTGCGGCCACCTCATTCCATAGCCGCCGGGTCACCACATTGTCCTTGTACAGCCGGTCACGGCTGTCCCACAACGGCGAACGCTCCTGGACCAGGCTGATGAGCTGCTCATTATCCAGGTAGACGTCTTCATCCCGTTGTGGAACCTAGACAAAACACATTCATTAGAATAATCAAATTTAAATTGAATAAAAAGTTACAAAAAAAGAAACAAAAAAATGAGTAAAAATAGAAGATAAAAAATAAAGAACATTACAAATCATTTGATACTTACATTCCGTATCACCACCGGGACTTGGCTTCGCTGCTCCTGCTCTTCGCCCTCACTAGTGCCGTCCGCAGATGATGATGACGATGTCTGAAAGTTGAAAAAAACGTAAGAGATTTGGAGAAGCAGCAGATATACTTACCAGATGCACGAAAATAATCACCTCACGGTCTGCTTGCGCCAATTCCTGCCGCGATGGGGAATACTCGGATTCTGAAGACATACTGCATGTAAAAATAATAAAAATCATTAGTACATACATAATTTAAAAGGACAGGCATATAATGTAATATACTCACATTCTTCGCTGATATAATGGGTTCTTGGTTGACTGTCTGCTCTTCAATCTCTCAGTGTAGTAGTGGCAGAGTTTTGGCAGGCACCTCCTTTATATAGACTTTTTTTTTTTGACTTTAGAAGATTCTAACTAGGATAAAAAGTGGACACCACCCAAAAAACGCAGCGCTAAAAAATCGCATACCTGCGCATGCCAGTGCGCACGTATGCGCATCCATAGGCTATAATGGCCATTTTTAGCGCAAAACGTGCGCATACGTGCGCATGCGCTTTTTTCCAGGGCCAAAAAATGCAACATGCAGCATCTGGAAAATACCAACGCACACCCCAAAAAAACGCAGCGCATGAAAATCGCATACATGCGCTTACAAGCGCGCATGTATGCGCACCCATGTTAAATATAGGGGAAAAATCGCATGCGCACGTATGCGTTTTTTTCCAGCGCTAAAAAACGCAAATGTGAAACCAGCCTTACACATATACCACACATAGTGAGTTACATGGTTCCACTGGATCTGCACACCCAGCCTCACAGTATGTCACAGAGATGAGGTCACATACAGATCGTCAGAGTCCATAACTGGAAGGGGGGATAATCAGCACACAGCAGGGTCAGTATACAGTGCACTGACATGAAGAGCAGCCTCTCATCATCATACATATACCATCCCCGACTGCTCCTCTCACCGGTGTCTCTAATACGTGACTGCTCAGCTCCACCATAGTAATGGCAGACACGGTATGCGTACCTCCTCTGTCATATCATACATAAACCCAGAACTCATGAAGACTCTGTATAATACAGCAGTAATGTGGTATATCAGAAATGTCTGCAGGGAGGACACACAAAAGCTGCCTCTGCAATAAGTGAGGGAACTGGCAGCTAAATGAATTTCTGAGGTAATCTTTATCCCAGATATGATGCAGGAGCTGATACTACCCTAGTACACACTACACAATGTCTGAGGTGAATGCAGAGGAGTATATCAAACTTGTCTGCAGGGAGGTCACACAGAAGTTGTCTCACAGTCTGTGAGGAAAATGTAGCATGCACATGAGGGACATGGCAGCTAAATGAACTGCTGAGGTAATATTGATCCCATACATAATGTAGGAGCTGATACTACACTGGTGCATGATGTCTGAGGTGAATGTGCTCCTATCATCTGTAATGTGAGGTGATAACCCCAGTGTTATACTCCCTGAAACTTCAGACATGCTTCCTCCTGTTCACCATGTGCATGACAGAGGGAGAGAGACAGATTTCCTGTTCTATATAAGCCCCACCCTCCTCACAGTAACCCACCAGGCACAGACATACTGTGCTTCTTACTCTGAAAGCAACATCACTCTTGCTTAAAATCTATACCACTATACCAAAAAAGCTGCAGGAGTAAAGGTCCACCCATCCCCAAGTCATGTCCTCCTCCGCCTATGGCTCCAGTGGTTTCTCTAAATTGGAATGTTGACAACTGCAGTGCACAGATACAGGATTTCTTAACTAGATTTAAAGGGGTTGTCCGGGCTTTTCACATAATCTCAGTACATATCTGGGCTGCAGAATTATGACAATAAATAATTTCCTTTTTGTCACTAGTTTGCACGGTTTTCTAGATGTTCTGAACAGAACGTCCAAGGGGGGGTGTGTTATGGCATTGAAATGAGAACTAGTCGTAACCTCCTACTCTACTCCATACATGCCCTCTATAGCAACAACCCCACCCTCCATATCTACAAGCCCTCCCAGTCCACATGAAGCAGCCCTCATCACACAGTAACGAATTCTTCCCCTCTAGCAGCCTCAGTGCAGAGAGCTGCTCCTCCCCCAGACACACGCTGAACAGTTATCTATGGAAAGTGAAACTAGTGAGGAGGGAAAATCGTCCTGTATTCTGGGCCGCTCCATGATTACAATACATAACTCATTATCAGTAATTCCTTCCCTCAGTGTCCCAGGCTACTGGCAGCAGTGAGAACAGACTGTGTGATGGCCAGTGATGGGGGTCTGCAGCTTCGAATCTGCACAGGGGATGGCAGTCACTGATGTAATCTGTTGTGTGACAAAGCCTCTGCTGTGTGATTGAGACAGCTCTGTGTCACTGATGTCTTCACACAGCAGCAGATTTGGTGCAGTGTATGTGCCAAGCTCCACCAGACTCCCAGTAAGCTCCAGTGACCAGCACCACCCACTGCCCACTCATTGGCTGGCAGTAAACTGCACCAGCACTCATCTTTATCATTATTCCAGCATTGGAAAGAGCAAAGCAGTGATCCTGTATTTGTGAAAGCAGCACAATACATACATACATACACCCCCCAACACTTCAAACTGTTACAGCTGCTGATTGGACAGGCTGCTCCCATCAGTATTTGTGTCATTAGAAACACAGTGCCGGGTCCATTTCAATAGTCGACGGAGACAAAATAAATCCCAAAAATGAAATCCTCTGTACACCAAAGAGGCATTTCAATCCCTTAACATACATGGAATTTTTCCTCAAAATTCGGAACATAGTCCGGACATGTTCCACATGAGAATCCCAATCACTGGAAAAGATCAAAATATCATCCAGATAGATGATCAAAAACTTATCCACAACGTCCTGGAAAATATCATTCATAAAGGATTGGAAGACAGAAGGGGCATTAGTGAGCCCAAAAGGCATCACCAGGTACTCAAAATGTCCCTCCGGAGTATTAAACGCCGTCTTCCATTCATCCCCGTGCTCAATCAATCAAATTTATTATCGCCAAGTACATATTACATATATACAAGGAATTCTTTGTGGCAAAGAGGCAACATTATATATAACAACAGATGCAACAAGTAACATCTAACAAGACAGATACAGTATATAGTCTACACATGACAATTTAATTGTTGAACAGAGAGTGGATAGAAGCTGTTCATATAGCGGTGGGTGCTGCATTTGGGGACTCTGAAGTGACGTCCTGAAGGGAGTAGTTGGAATGAGGAGTGTCCCGGGTGAGAGGGATCGGATGAAATTTTCAATGCGTGGGATCGAATACTCTTATCATAAAGATCCTGGATTTTAGGCAGGGGGGAACCTATAATTCTCTCTGCTGTTCTGAAAGTCCTTTGTAAGCGGAGTTTGTCATGCGCAGTGCCTCCCCCATACCAGACTATCAGAGAGGAACAAATCACAGATCTGATGACAGCATTAAAGAATAAGATCAGCAGATTCTTAGACAAACCATATCTTTTCAGCTGACGGAGGAAGAACATCCTCTGTTGTGCTTTTCTTATAACAGCATCCACGTTTTTCTCCCATTTAAGATCATGAGAGATAATACCAAGGAATTTGGTCTCTGTGACCCTAAGAACCACTTCGTCATGGATGTAGATTGGAAGTATCTAATGTTGATCTTTCCTAAAATCCACAACCATCTCAGCAGTTTTTTTAGTGTTGAGTACAAGATTATTGACTTTACACCAGTCACATATTCTTTTCACCTCACTCCGATACAAGTCGTCAGCATTTCCCCTGATGAGACCAATCAGTGTCATATCATCGGCAAATTTCAAGATTTTTACTGAGTCTGCTGAAGAGATGCAATCATTCGTATAGAGAGAAAACAGTAACGGGGACAAACCACACCCCTGAGGTGCCCCGATGTTTGTGACCAAGGTGTCCAAAGTGAATGGTCCAACTTTTACACTCTGTATCCTGGCTGTCAGGAAGTTATAAATCCACAAGCATAAGTTGAGAGGGACTCCAAGAGCTACCATTTTCTTATGAAGTAAATTCGGATCAATGGTATTGAACGCTGAGCTAAAGTCCATGAAAAGAATCCGGACATATGAGTGCAGTTCATCTGTATGATCCAAAATGTACTTCAGTGCCAGATTGACAGTGTCGTTTGCCGAACGATTCTCCTTATAGGCAAACTGAAGCGGGTCCCATAGCTTCTGCGTGAATTTTATCAGGTGGGACATCATAATTCTTTCGAAGACTTTCATAGCTACAGATGTGAGTGCTACTGGTCTATAGTCGTTCAACTCAGAGGATCCCACTTTCTTGGGGACAGGGATAATTGTGGAACTTTTCCAACACTGAGGTACAACGCACTCTTTCAGTGACACATTGTATATATTTGTCAGTATAGGGGCAAGCTGGGTAGCACATACTTTCAGACACATTGGAGATACACCATCAGGGCCAGGTGCCTTTTTGACCTTAAGTCCCTTCAGGATGCGTATCACCTCTGCCTCGGAGATCACTACTTGGGTGTTGCACAATGAAAGATCTTTATATGAACAGACTGAGGAACTTAGAGATAAATAGCCACTGTGTGTAGAGCTTGCCTCAAATCTGCAGTAGAATTCATTTAACTCTGCTGCCAGACTTCTGCTGGGGTTCACTATAGTGGGGTGGCTTTTATAATTGGTGACCTCTCTTAATCCTCTCCATGCAGATCTAGTATCTTTTGATGAGAACCTTTCCTCCAGAATCTTTGCATACTCGTGTTTGGCTAACTTGATCTCTTTAGATAGCGAGTTCCTAAGTTTCTTGAATTCAGTAATATCGCCTGCTTTATAAGCCTCCTCTTTTCTCTTACGGATCAACCTGACTTTATTTGTAAACCACGGCTTGTTGTTTCCCGAAAGTGGACAGATTTGGATGGAATAAACGTGTCTTCACAAAAACCGATATATGAGGACACTGCATCAACCCATTCATCCAGACCCGAGCATGATGCGAAAAAGATTATACGCCCCCCTGAGGTCAAGCTTGGTAAGCCAGCAGGCACCTTTAACTCTGGAAAATAAATCAGGGGTAACGGGTACTGATATTTAACCATAATTTTGTTAAGGGAACGATAGTCAATACCAGGCCTTAATGAACCATCTTTCTTGGTCACAAAAAAACCCCAGCACCTAAGGGTGAAGAGTATGATCTAATATTACCCTTCTCCAATGACTCCTTGATATAAGATCGCATAGCATCATGTTCGGGTACCGATAAGTTGAAAAGCTGACTCTTGGGAAATTTACACCCGGGCATCAACTCAATTGCACAGTCATAACTGTTAGGCGTCAGGTTTCTGCATCTACTCTGCATGAATCCAGAGCCTCACATTCTGCGGTCTCCTGCTGTCTATCTACTGCAATGAAGATTACTTTGCAGCAGACCGCTCCAGAGACTAAGTTTCTCTGTGATCATATTGGGCATGCGCATGAGACGATTTCCCATTGGAGATTGGGAGTCATGTGCCCAGGTCCTGCTCCAGATCTCATTGGTCCATCTCAGAGATCTGGAAGGTCCCGCACGGCTATAAAAAGTGCGCATGACCGTTCGGCCATGCGATAGTATAGACTATACTTGCTATGTGAGAATGGTGACGGATGTATGATTCTGGTGACTAGCTTATTAAGAAACCCCTTCCCTCTGATATTACGCATGTGGATAGGGAATTAGTTCAGCAGTCAGCGCCAGTCAGTGGCAAGCCTTAGGCCACTGTGCACACCGCACCTCTGTGCTAGCATCCGACATTGCGCCTGCTTTGTAGCTGTGTCGTCCTGCGGCAGTGTCCTACGCTGCGCTGCAGTTGCAGCCCTTCTTGGCGCTCGCAGTAGCGACGCCCCACACATGGTAGGTCTAGATGGACGCAGCTCCTCTTAGGTCCTGCTCCTGTGGCTTGATAGCGTGTGTGCATCTACCTGAGGCCTGTGATACTAACAGGCTCAGTGTTTTTGCATGTTTATGTTGCGGCGCCTCTGTGTGTGAACAGAGCCCGCTTTGCGCACTTCGGGTGAAGTCTAACCCGTGCGCATTATATCGCCATATTGCTTGTCTGTCATTACCTAGCAGCGGTGTAACATCTACTGCACGGTGGACCCCGAGCGGCGAACACACGTTATTATTTATTTTTATTTAGTGCGTTCCGCCGTTCCTAACTATAACTCCTATGAGGAGGCAAAGACGCAGACTTACTCTCACTAAATACATCAGAAAAATCAGCCAAATAATCAGGACAATCATGAGACTGAGGAGAGGCAGAGAAAACAGGAGTGTCACTAAGAACACACTGACAACCCCAACTCAAACAGACCCAGATTTCCAATCCAAAACTGGATTATGAGTTTGCAACCAGGGAAAACAATACAAGAATAATAGTATCATGCAAATTGTGCAGCACCAAAAATGTACAATTTTCTTGGTGGTCTGGGGCGACCTGCATTATCACCTGGGTCCAAAACTGAGGTTTATTCTCCGCCAAAAGAGTAGCATCAATACCCCTCAAAGGAATAGGCGTCCGCAGAGGTATCATGGGAAAACCACAACGTTTAGCAAAGTCCAAATCCATCAGATTCAAAGCTGCTCCAGAATCTACAAAAGCCTTAGCGGAAAATGTGGATAAGGAGCAGATCAAAGTAATTGCCAAAAGGAACTTAGGTTGTACAGTGCCCACAGCAAATGTGTGTGCAAAATGTTTCTCTCGTTTAGGGCAGACAGAAATAGTATGAGAGGCGTCTCCACAGAAAAAACACAGCTTATTACGCCTTCTAAACTCCTGACGTTGCGCCCTAGACAAAACCCTATCACATTGCATGGGTTCAGATGTTTGTTTAAAAGGCGGCAATGTCTCTCGTGTAGTTTTACGTTCACGTAAACGCCGATCAACTTAAATGGCTAATGACATAGAATCATCAAGACCAGAGGGAACAGGAAATCCCACCATAACATCTTTTATGGTTTTTGATAAACCCTTCCAAAAGAGAGCTGCCAAGGCACCATCATTCTATGTAGTAAGGACCGTCGACATTCAGAATTTTTGACAGTATAACTCTGCAGAATCCTGACCCTGGTTCAATGCCAATAGGGCTTTCTCAGCTTGATCAATAGCATTAGGTTCATCATACAACAACCCCAAGGCTTGAAAAAATGTGTCCACATTAGTCAGAATAGGATTTTCAGGTGTCAGAGAAAAAGCCAATCCTGGGGATCGCCGCGCAGCAAGGAGATGACAATTTTCACCTGCTGCACAGAGCTCCCTGATGAGTTAGGCTTCAAGGCAAGAAATAATTTACAATTATTCTTAAAATTCAAAAATTTAGACCTAGCCCCAGAAAAAACATCAGGAGTAAGGATTTTTGGCTCAACAGCATGTGATTGAGCGAGATAGGCGGAAATTCCCCGCACTTCAGCAGCGAGCTGCTCAACACGAGCAGACAATTGCTTAATCTCCATTAAAGAAAAAATCCTCCTACGGCCCCAGAGAAAAAGAGGAAAAAAATACATATAAAAAAAAATTCTGACACTTTTTTTTTTTTTACAATTCTTTCCTGCTTTTGAGTACCCTAGAATCTGCGGTTTAGGCTGGTGATTCTGTTATGATTGGGTCACCGAGGAGGAAAACAAGACCAAGCTAAACCACAGAAAACCAGAGAGTTTAGTAACTAAGCGGATTGCAGACCTTTCCACACAACTAGCAGTAGCCGTGGAGCATACCTACGATGATTCTAGACACCTCAACACAGCTGGAGGACTAAATAAGCTTAAAGCAAGAAAAGGGGAAAACTAAACTGCCCCAGAGCAGACCCCAAAGGAATAGATAGCCCCCAAACATATATTGTCGGTGAGACAAAATGAAAACACAAACACAGGTAGGAAAATAGGCTGAGCAAACGATGGGGCCCACACTAACTAGAAAGGACAGGAAAGGAAAGATACTGTCTGCAATCATGCTCAAAAAACCCAGCAAAAATGTCCAATACTTCTGATAGCAAAAAAAACCCTGAAGTTACTAGACTTCACCCACTATTTCAGCACTCTGGCATATTCTGAGAACAGAGCAAAAAGAGGCCAATCTAATAAGGGACAAAAAGCAAACTGGCACAAACAGTAACATAAGGATGGAAATTCAGCACGGTCCCAGCCGGGGCTGGCTGGCCACACAAAACTAAATAGACAAAACCAAATGTGAACAATGGCAAAGAACACTTAGCTTGAGAATGCAGGGACTGAACTAGAAACTAAGACCTCAGGAGGCAGGAAAAATCACCAGCAGGGGTAGAGGGAGTCGGCTGTCTTAAATCCAGTCAGAGACTCCAGATGTCCAATTGTCGTACTCATTATCAGGTGGCAGGTCTCTGTTAATTAGATCAGCTCCATTACCTCCTGCAGCCACCAGAGGGAGCCCGGAAAGAGAACTCACGACTCCTCTGTCAATACAACCAGCTCCACCACCCTCACCAGCAACCAGAGGCAGACAGAAAGTGAATTCACAACACACTTATCTGCAGCTGGGAGCCTTGCCGGACCCCTGGAGAGGAAAGAGTGCTGCCCCGGACCTTTGGGCAGAGAAACAGGTTTCAGGACTAAGTAAGTGCCCTGCCGAAGGGACTTTAAGCGTCTAGATACCGGCATATGGACTATCTCCTCTTTCGTCCTTGTGGGGACATCGTTAGGAAGAGAGCAGGGAGTTAATGCAACACTTTCTTCATTCTTAAATTGTCTCCCTGTTGGATGGCAAATTGTGCCTGGGATTGTGTCTTTCCAGTCTATTCCTGTACAAGGTGCCGGGGTGTACACTGACTGTCGCTTAGTTGACTTGGCTGGGACTACCACCCCGTACCACCTTGTTATATATGAAAGAAAGTGTCTTCTCCTTATGAAACTATCAACTTTAGGAGAACCATTATTTCACTTGCTATTGGGGAAAATATTTTGCACAGTCCAGGTAATGCTACACTGATGGAGGAACCTTCACAAGTTGGCTCCCCAGGGCAGCACAATAGCAATTTTGAAGTACTCATGATTTTGACTCTATCGTTCCCTATAACACGTGGTAGATAGGACAAAGTTTATGACATGCCAGACAAGTAGATCTGGTTTAAAGCTGGAATCACACAGGAAAAATGATATGCAGGAGAGCATCTGTTATCTTTCCTGACTGAGGCTTCAATTCTTTGTGCAGGCAATTATGTGGAGAAAGATGTCCCCTCAGTGTGGACTGGAATGGATTTAGGGAACAGACTATCTTTCTTCCTCTTTCTTTCCTTTACTAGACTGTTTTTTTCCAGCTCATAGGAATTGTGCACTGAGCTGCGAGGCACACCCCCAGCTATTCCTTGTTATGAGGAAATTTATCACTCAAATTTCATGCACATACATTGACCAGTAGATGGCAGCAAAGTATAAATTGCAATGCACATTTATTATTCCTTAGGTTATGTGCACACGTTGCAGATTCTGCTGTGGAATTTCCCCGCAGATTTTGCTAAATCCACAGGTAAAATGACCTGCGTTTTACCTTCGGATTTAGTGCACATTTACTGCAGATTTTATGCAGATTTTATACAGATTTCCCCTGCGTTTTGACACCTGCGGATTCCTATAATGGAGCAGGTGTCAAAACGTTGTGGATCTGCACAAAAGAAGTGACATGCTGCAGTTTTGAATCCGCAGCAAATCTGCGCGGGAAAAAACGCAGCATGTGCACAGCAGATTTTTTTTTTTTAATAGGCTAAAATGGTACTATACATCACTTACAGATGTGCTGCGGATCCGCTGGGCCAAATCCGATGCGGATCCACAGCAGAATCCGCAACGTGTGCACATAGCTTTAGTGTATGCACATGCAGTGTTTTACATATCCTAACTCACAGTACCCAAAGTAGCTCTGGCACATTGGAACAAATCTACTGCCAGACAACTACTGTTTCACTCAGCAGCAGTAGACCAGATACTGGAATACCACAAAAATATGGTTCAGCAAATTGTCCTTGTGCTTATTATACTCTTGGTCTGGGGACACCCCAGAGCATAATAATTAAAGTTTGATTCACATTGAATAACTTAAACACAAATGTAATTTCCTTGCCAAATTTGAGCAAAATGCAGAATTTAGACTCCAGCAGATTTGCTCCTCTTCACTATTGTTAGGCTGTGTGCCCACGATGCGTTTTGTTAAGCGTTTCCGCAGCGTTTGAGCCGGATCAGACGCTGCAGAAACGCTTAAAAGATGCATCAAATTAATTAGCATGCGTTTTTGGATTTTTGTGCCAATGCATGCGTTTTTAACCGCTCAGGAATCGCTTAGCGGCTAAAAACGCAGCATGCTCATTAATTCCCGCATTGCTCAGCGTTTTTAGCCATCCCCAATGATCCCAGAAATCGCGAGTCAAAAAACGCGTCAAAAACGCGTCAAATCTCGTCAAAAATCGCGCGATTTCTGGGAAGGGGATCCTTTTCCTGAGCGTTTAAAAACGCTAGCGTGGGCACATAGCCTTAATCCTTTTAGGGTTAGTCTACAATAAAACAGAAAGCCAAAAGATAAATGTTTTGTCTTTGAGCTGAGAATGTTAGGCTCTTATTCATCATTTGCATTTTTTAAGTCACTTTCCTTTTTTGTCTTATGGGATTTGTTGACATTTTTGGCACAAAATAATTCAAAATGGTGCAAAACATTCATGAATTTTGCTCAAACTCAAACAAATTTCCTGTCTAAAACTGGTTTTGCAAATAAATGTCCTAAAAACGGAGCCAAAATTTGGGCATAATCAAAAATGCACCAAGGGACAACAGGCGAGAAGTTGCGACTAATTTAGCAAATTTTTAAAACGCTGACATTTATAAATCAGCTAAAAACACCTGGAATTGCAAAATTTTACCTACAAAGGAAAAAACAAACAAAAAAAAAAACACAAGAGCACATATAAAATGAACTGCTAACAAGGTGCAAATAGAATACTGAATTGGCTGAAAACCACACAAAACTAGATAAAAGACAGGTGCAAAGGCAATCGTGATTTAGGGGCCTTAGTATTAACTGAGTGTATCTTTTTCCCATAATATCTGTGCACAGAAGTTTAACTTAACTTTAATCAATTTAAGTAACCATGTAAACAACTTGTATAAAGTCATGTAAAGAAGGCAATGAGATCATTTTGTACCAGAATTCATTTCTGTCATATACTATGCAGTGTTTTGCAGAGATAGCTAAACTCAAAGCTTCATAAGAAATCTTAAAAAGCACAAGATATGTCTTGGCCAGTTAACATTCTGTCTTGGCCTCTGCTTGTCTCCTTGAGGTTTGCAACTACAGTGAGAATTACCGCAATGAAAATAATGGTCTAGGAATGTATCAATTGAAAAACAGTATTCACGTATTTTAGTTTGTGAAGATTAGATGTAATTAATGTGTTAAATATGCATTTTATATTTCTATGAAGAGAATGAACATATATGTTAGTGGGATTTACATTAATATTACAGATGTTGATCTCCACTCTATGCTATTTTCTTGTAAACTTTGTAACAAATGTATAATAGTAATAGTATTTGGCCAGTCCCTTTGCTCAAGAATAGTGGATATACTGTTTATGTAATTAACCTTTTAATTGAAAGTTAACAGCACGAGTAGGCATAAAATGTCTGCCAATCTAGACTGCTTAATCAACACCAAACACGGATGACATCCAGAAGTCCATGTTACTGTTCAGTTTCGCCAGCCAAATAAAGCTTCATTAATTGCTCCAGCCCATCCAATCAAGATTTAATTCTGTGGTGAATTCTGGCCTGATAACAGCCATGCCAAGTACTGGCTGTGACTGGCCTGCTCCACTAGTGACCTAGCCTATGTGAATGCTGGATCACCTCTGGCATGAGGGACAGTGTAAAATAGATAACTAATTTAAAAAAACAACGTGACGTCCCCCCTATTTTTAATAACTAGCCAAGGGAAAGCTCTGAGCTGGTTTTATTATACCGTGAAGGAGACAATATCCTTGGATGGACCTTCTCAACCTATTAATATCAGCCCCCAGTTGTCAGCTTTGCCTTAGCTGGTAAATAAAATTGGGGGGACTCAAACAATTATGTGGGCTCCCCATATTTTTAATAACCAGTCCTTACAAAAAGCAACAGGGATACATGTCCTGATATTGTAAGAATTGCAGCTCTGACTGACCCTGTATAAAAACTGATTTAGCAATAGTCTGTATGTGCGCCCTCTCATCATTTCAAAATAACATTGGGTAATACAACCAACATTGTGGTGGCTAGATTATGAGACCATGCCTGCACCTGCTATAATCCCATGTGATCACCCACAGTAGTCACGCAACAGCAGACATGGTTAGTTTAGTGGAGTGTTTAATGTGGTGCATGACAACAGATGTACAGCAGTAAATAATAAAATAGTGTAGTGGTGCCATCTAAGTGTAACCAACCTCGAGCACAAGGCAGCTGATCCATACAATCCTTTTCTGTAATATAGGAGCCAGAATGCAATTTGTTGTGAACACTCTTGACCTGACTTCTGAGTTTGGGCTCCCTCTGGTGGTTGCTGCTGGTAATGCAGCTGGTCTGGCTGACAGAAGTCAATCACCTGAAGAGCATGATTGGAGGTCAGGTGTTACAGACTGGAGAGATTTAAGTGAGCAACCTTCCCTCAGTTGTTGCCGGTGATTTGGTTTTCTTCCTGAGCATTTTGGAAGTCTGCTTGCCTCCTGCTTTGTCCTGCATCTTTCAAATAAGTTATTTGTCTGCTTGAATCTTTTTGCATTTGATCCATTTTTTGCTTTCCTCTGATTTCTGCTTTGCTGGTGTGAGTTCAGCCTTGTTCCCTGCTGGGACCTGTGCTGGACTCTATTCCATATGTCACAGCTCATGTCAGTCTTTTCAGTATTTCTAATCCCCTGTTATATCAGTATCTTTTGTTTTGCGTCCAGTCCACATCAGAGTTCTGATTTAGTGGGGGAGAGGTCTTGTGGCCTCAGTATTTTTGCATATCAGAAGTGTTGGATTTTTTCTTAGGGTTTTTTGCGTGATTGCTGACAGTATCCTTTCCTGTTCTATCTAGACAGTTTGGGCCCCATCATTTGCTTACTCTATTTTCTGCCTGTGTTTTGTGCCTCATCTTGACTCACCAGCAATATATGTTCGGGGGCTATCTATTCCTTTGGGGTTCTACTCCGGGGCAGTTTAGCATTTCCTTTTGTCTCTTGAGGCTTAGTTAGTTCTTTGGCTGTGCCGAGGTGTCTAGGGCATCGTAGGCACGTCCCATGGCTAATTCTAGTTGTGTTGTCAGTTTAGGGGTCTGCAATCCGTTAAGTTACCAACCTCTCTGGTTATCTGGTTGCCTAGTCTATTCCCCTGCTATCCTCCTCGGTTACCTAATCATAACACTCTGTTTTTCCACCTTTCAGCTTAGGGTGTTATAGGGAAGTGAGGGACAGCCTGCGCAGAGTGGGGGCGCCAAAGTCGTCCTTTTAGGGTGCCAACCTCCACAGCCAGGTAGTAAAAATATAGGCTTATTGCAGGGTATCCAATAGGTTAGGTTCTATTTGATATATTTGGGTATATACCTTCATTTTTCACAGGGTTGGTGTTATTTAACATCGCGTGTTATTCCACTTTTTGTTCGGCAGTATGATGATAAAGCATTTGCCTTGTTTTTTTTATCATGTTCACTAAACAGGTTGACTAGTGGGACAGTTTTAAAGGTTGGGTCATTGCGGACGTGGCGATACCAAATATATGTACTTTTATTGTTTAGATTTTTTTTTCATTCAAATATTTATTTAGCGATAGAATATATACTGATTTTTTTTAATATTTTTACAATTATTTAAACTTTTTTTTACTTTTTTCTAACTATTTTACTTAGTCCCACTATGTGACAATCAATTTGTGCAGGCTGATCACTTCTATAGCATGTAGCTGAAGCAGCATCTGCATGCTATAGAAACTGTCAACTCTGCACTGACAGAGAGACTATTTGATCATGCACTGTGTATGATCAGCAAGTTTCCTAGCTCTGGTGACCTGGATGTTATCAAGATGACATCGGGTCACCATGGCAACGATCGGGACACCGCATCACACCATGGGGTCTCCGATCCAAAGGAAGAGGGGCTGTCAGCTCTCTGCCGCCTTATGTTCGATCGCAGCATTTTGGGGATTAAAGTGCCGGGAGTAGTCTGTGACTGCTCCTGTTACCTAGTACTGGGTGTCAGCTGTCAGAATCAGCTGACACCCAGAGGCGATCACCTCCACACCCCTCGTATGCACGGGCAATCGCCATGATGTAATATTCCATCCAAGGTCAAATAGGCCCAGGTCACATGGACGGAATATTATGTCCGATGTCAGAAAGGGGTTAAAGAGTGACCTTTGTTATAATTTAAAAATTTCAGAAATCAATGGTACACATTAAAATAAGAAACTTTGTAACATATCTTATTAGAGAGATCCACTTCTTTCTCCTCCAAAACTGATCTTTCATTTTTAAAATTCTCAATTCTGGAGTAAAATCTGAATTAATAGAAGACAGATTAATACATTAGTGAAATAGGAGATGACAGTTGCTACTGATGCGACTCTATGTAGTGGAAAAGAAGAAGAGGAGGAGCTAGAGGTAGAGCTCCTCCCTCCGACTTCCCCCTCACCCACTACCTAGAATCTTATCAGCAACTGCCATCTCCTATCACAGTAATGTAACAATTTTTTTCTTCACTAAATATAAATATTACCCCAAAATTAAGAACTTTCAAAATGAATGATCAGCCCTGGAGGAAAAACAGATTTCTCTGATAAGATGGAATAGAACATTTTTGTGTACTATTGATTGATAAAGATGGTTACGGAAAGTATTCAGACTACTTGAAATTTTTCACTCTATTTCTACATTTCTGTTTTTTTTTTCAGTCAAGATGGGGTGTAGAGTGTATATTAATGAGAAAAAAAATGAACTTTTTTGAATTTACCAAATGGCTGCAATGAAACAAACAGTGAAAAATGTAAAGGGGTCTTTAAGTTTATTGTTTAAGTTTCATACTTGTGTGTTCTAACCTAGTAATAAAAAGGAACAAATACTGTAAATTTGACCTTGTATATTTTTTAGATAACTTTGCTTTGGCATAGAGGGAAGGGGGAAGATATCTTTCTTCCACAAGGGCTCTCTACAGTCTGTGTCCACCCCGGCTGCCTTATACGATAAATTAATACAGGACATAAATAAGAATGATATAATGTTATCATATAATGCTTAGCAGGTTTGTGTCAAGGTGAAAAGTTTTCTTGTATAGAAAAGATAAAAACTATAAGTTCCTGATCATTGACCGTTGGTTATATCAAGCACTCCCATTAAGAATGAATGAAGCAGAGGTGTACATGCTTGAACACTGCTAAAATCAGATTGGGCTCTTTAAGCCCCATTTTCAAGATCGATGGGGATTCCAAAGGTCAGAACTCCTGTGACCATGAAGTTATCCCCTATCCTGAGAATAAGAAATAACTTTTCATCTTAATACAAACCTTTTTAGTGTCTTTTTATATTTTCATACTAGCTGAAATATACAAATACATACGTATATTTCAATAAAAATTGTGATGTGAAAAAAAATTGTTTTTTTTCCAAATACATGTAACACTAATAACCTTGTTTTAAGCAAGAGATCACTTTCTGATAATAGTTTCTCTTTAACCCCTTCACCCCCAAGGGTGGTTTGCACGTTCATGACCGGGCCAATTTTTACAATTCTGACCACTGTCCCTTTATGAGGTCATAACTCTGGAACGCTTCCATGGATCCCGGTGATTCTGACATTGCTTTCTCGTGACATATTGTACTTCATGTTAGTGGTAAAATTTCATTCAAATAACTTGCGTTTGTTTGTGAAAAAAATGGAAATTTGGCAAAAATTTTGAAAATTTCGCAATTTTCCAACTTTGAATTTTTATGCCCTTAAATCACAGAGATACGGCACACAAAAAACTTGATAACTAACATTTCCCACATGTTTACTTTACATCAGCACAATTTTGGAACCAAAATTTTTTTTTGTTAGGAAGTTATAAGGGTTAAAAGTTGACCAGCGATTTCTCATTTTTACAGCACCATTTTATTTTTAGGACCACATCACATTTGAAGCCACTTTGAGGGGTCTATATGATAGAAAATACCCATAAGTGACACCATTCTAAAAACTGCACCCCTTAAGGTGCTCAAAACCACATTCAAGAAGTTTATTAACCCTTTAGATGCGTCACAGGAATTTTTTTGAATATTAAAAAAAAAAAAATGAACATCTAACTTTTTTTCACAAAAAAAATACTTCAGGTTCAGTTTTTTTTATTTTACCAAGGGTAACAGGAGAAATTGGACTTTTTCAATGCAAAATTGGCTGGAATTCAGATCAGACGCCATGTCACGTTTGGAGAGTCCCTGATGTACCTAAACAGTGGAAACCCCCTACAAGTGACCCCATTTTGGAAACTAGACCCCCCAAGGAACTTATCTAGATATGTGGTGAGAACTTTGAACCCACAAGGGCTTTACAGAAGTTTATAACGTACAGCGGTACAATTAAAAAATCATATTTTTTCCACAAAAATGATCTTTTCACCCCAATTTTTATTTTCCCAAGGGTAACAGGACCCTAAAAGTTATTGTGCAATTTGTCCTGAGTACGCAGATACCCCACATGTGGGGGTAAACCACTATTTGGGCGCATGGCAGAGCTTGGAAGGGAAGCAGCGCCATTTGATGTTTTTGGCGGGAATTGAGATCAGACACCATGTCGCGATTGGAAAACCCCTGATGTACCAAAACAGTGGAAACCCCCCACAAATGACACCATTTTGGAAACTAGACCCCCTAAGGAACTTATCTAGATGTGTGGTGAGAACTTTGAACCCCCAAGGGCTTCACAGAAGTTTATAACGCCCGGGCGTGAAAATAAAAAATTCGTATTTTTTCCACAAACATGATCTTTTAGTCACCATTTTTTTATTTTCCCAAGGGTAACAGGAGAAATTGTACCCCAAAAGTTGTTGTCCAATTTGTCCTGAGTATGCTGATACCCCATATGTGGGAGAAAACTACTGTATGGGCACACGTCGGGGCTCGGAAGGGAAGTAGTGATGTTTTGGAATGCAGACATTGATGGAATGGTCTGTGGGTGTCATGTTGCCTTTGGAGAGCCCCTAATGTACCTAAACAGTGGAAACCCCCGACAAATGACCCCATTTTCAAAACTAGACCCCCTAAGGAACTTATCTAGATGTGTGGTGAGCACTTTGAACCCCCAAGTGCTTTACAGAAGTTTATAATGCTCGGACGTGAAAATAAAAAAATCATTTTTTTCCACAAAAATTATATTTTTGCCCCCAATTTTTAATTTTACTAAGGGTAACAGGAGAAATTGGACCCCAAAAATTGTTTTGCAATTTGTCCTGAGTAGGCTGATACCCTACATGTGGGGGTAAAACACTGTTTGGGTGCATGGCAGAGCTTGGAAGGGAAGGAGCACCATTTGACTTTTTCAACTCAGAATTGGCTGGAATTGAGATCAGACGCAATGTTGCATTTGGAGAGCCCCTGATGTGCCCAAACAGTGGAAACCCACAATTCTAGCTCCAACCCGAACCCCAACACACCCCTAACCCTAATCTCAGCCCTAACCCTAACCCTAGCCCTAATGGAAATAAATACATTTTTTTTTATTTTATTACTTTTCCCCTAACTAAGGGGGTGATAACGGGGGGTTTGATTTACTTTTTATGGCGGTTTTTATGTTTGGCAGCTGTCGCACGCTAAAAGACGCTTTTTCGCTTTTTATTGTAAAAATAGTTTTTGCATCACCACAGATTGAGAGCTATAGTTTTTCCGTATTTTGACCCCCCGAGTCATGTGAGGTCTTATTTTTTGCGGGACGAGTTGACGTTTTTATTGGTACCTTTTTCGGGCACGTGACATTTTTTGATCGCTTTTTATTCCGATTTTTGGGACGCAGAATGAACAAAAACCAGCGTTTCATGAATTTCTTTTGGGGGAGTGCGTTTACACCGTTCCGCCTTGGTAAAATTGATAAAGCTGTTTTATTCTTTGGGTCAGTACGGTTACAGCGATACCTCATTTAGGTCGTTTTTTTATGTTTTGTCGGTTTTATGCAATGAAAACTATTTTATATAAAAAATAATTATTTTTGCATCGCTTTATTCTGCGAGCTATAACTTTTTTATTTTTTCGCTGATGATGCTGTGTGGCAGCTCGTTTTTTGAGGAACAAGATGACATTTTCAGCGGTGCCATGGATATTTATATGGGTCTTTTTGATCGCGCGTGATTACACTTTTTGTTTGGCGGTATGATAATAAATCATTATTTTTTGCTTCGTTTTTAAATTTTATTTTTTAAGGGGTTCGCTAAAGGGGTTAACTAATGGGACAGTTTTATAGGGCGGGTCGTTACGGACGCGGCGATACCTAATATGTGTACTTTTATTGTTTTTTTTTTTATTTCTAAAAAATGGATTTATTTGGGGGAATATTTTTTTTTTTCTAATATATTTGGCGATTTTTTTTTTAATTATTTTAACACTTTTTTTTTTAACTTTATTACATAGTCCCAGGTGGGACATCACTGTCCTGTGACAGATCGCTGATCTGTCACATCACAGATCACTGTGACAGATCAGCAATCTGTCACAGGCATTGAAGAAGACTTCCTCTTGCCTGCGCTTTGCAGGCACTGAGGAAGCCAGCTTCCTGCAGGCACTCGAAGGCCCCCGTCGGCATCTTGGATTCGGGGGCCTGCAGGAAAGGAGCCCCCCGCAGCAGCGCTGCACATTGCGCTGCCGTGGGGGGCTCAGGGAAGCATGGAGGGAGCCCCCTCCCTGCCGATGCTTCCCTTTAACCCCCGGTACACCGCGATCGTGTTTGATCACGGTGTGCAAGGGGTTAACGTGTCGGGGGCGGTCTGTGACCGCCCCTGACACATTGTGCCGGGTGTCAGCTGTGATAATCAGCTGACACCCGGCCGCGATTAGCGGCGCTTACCACGTGGGCGCCGCTGATCGCGGTAGACGTACTATCCAGTCCATGGGCATAGGGGCCCGGGTCCCATGGACGGGATAGTACGTCGGATGTCAGAAAGGGGTTAAAAAGGCAGATGATGCTCAATGCAGCGATAACACAACCTCTACAATACTTTAATGCAAACATGTTAGGCTGGTTTCACATTGGCGTTTTTGCGCGCAGCGCACCGTGCGCATGCGCACTGCGCCCCTATGTTTAAAATGGCGTGCGCAGTGTTTTGCGCATGTTAGCGTTTTCGTGCGCATGCGTTTTTTTGGCTGTTGCGCCAGGCGCGCCAGACGCAACATGTTGCTTTTTTTGGTCCGCCCTGTCTCGTCAAAAAAACGCATGCGCACGCTTGCGCACAAACCCCCCATTGGCGCCTATGAGAGCGCATGCGTGCGCATGTGTTTGCGCACGCTTGCGTTTTTTTGCGCATGCGTTTTTAAGGTCAACACGTCTGGAAAGTTGTCTAGACGCTAATTAAGCAGGTGATAAAAAGTTTGAGTGGGCGGTGGAATTCACCAGTACTCTGGAGAGTAGAGAGCGAGCCAGACACAATCAAATTTTCTCCACAAGAACCTGCTGATAATGTAAGTATAAGGCCTGTTTCACACTTCCGTTTTTTTGGTCCGCTAAAAAACGGATCCGCCGCTAAAAAAACGGATCCGCGATTTTTTCGCGGATCTGTTTTTTTTTTCCCATAGACTTACATTTGCGGCTACCGCGGATCCGTCAAAAAAATGGATCCGTTTGCGGGGAAAACGGCGGATCCATTTTTTTAGCGGACCATCCAAAAAAACGGAAGTGTGAAACAGGCCTAAATACCTATATGTGTGCCTGAATGTTGAATTAAAAAAGTTCAAAACTTTTCTATGTACTAATTTCTCTTTTTATTTTTTCCAGCATGTCTTCTTCATCTGAAGAGTTCGTACCCGAGACTGGGCACGAGGCCGAAGAAGTGAGTACCATGCTTCCCTATGGATAGTTAAAAAAAAAATGTACACATGTGGCTAATTTTTTTTATTATTTTTCAGAGCTCATCCTCCACCACGCCAGGAGGAACGGCAGGAGCAGCAGCAAGGCCAAGTGCGGGCGGGAAGACGGGATGTAAGTACAGAATGTTTAAATTTTTGGGATAGCTTAATTTCTATATGCAATTTTTTTTGGGAAACCGTATTGTTTTTTTTTTATATTTTTTTTATTATTGAAAGGTTTTTTTTTTTCATTTTTATGAGTATTTTTGGGTTTTTGTTATGCTTGTGGTTTTAGTGTGGTTTTTTTTATTATATTTACAGAAACGTTTTTTTTTTTTTTTTTTTTTTGTTTTTGAAAAGGGATTGAAAATGTTTTTTCGGTTTTTTTAATGTATTTTATGTGTTTTTTGGTGGTTTTTTTTTTTAAATAGCATGGCTTGGTATTTTTTTTTTTTTTTTTTTTAATATTTTCTGCAATGTGTACTTTGTTGGTTTTTTTTTTTTTGGTATTTGAAAGGCATTAAAATAACCGAAAAAAACATTCAATGCCTTTCAAAAAGCAAAAAAAAAAAATCCTGCAAAGTACACATTGCAGAAAATATAAAAAAAAAAACAAGCCATGCTATTAAAAAAAACACACCAAAAAAAACATTGAAAATGTTTTTTCGGTTATTTTAATGTATTTTGTGTGGGGGTTTTTTTGGTGTGTTTTTTTTAATAGCATGGCTTGTTTGTTTTTTTTATATTTTCTGCAACGTACTTTGCTGGATTTTTTGGGTATATGTAATTTATTTGTATTTTATTTTCATTCATGCATTTATTTTTATATTTCAATGTATCAAAATTTTTTTTCTTTATTTTCTAGGCTCCACTGCGGGAGGAAGAGCTCGCCCTGGACAATGACGAGCTCATTCGTCTAGTCCAGGAGCGAGTTCCGTTGTGGGACACCCGTCACCAGCTGCACTCGGACAGCGTGGTGATCCGGCGGCTCTGGAACCAGGTGGCCGAATTGCTGATGGATGGCTGGGACAACGCGACTGCCAGGGTCCGCAAGGAGTTTCGTAAGTATTTCACTGCAGTGTGATGCAGCAGTGATCTTGGCCGTGATCACACAACTTGGTGTGATGCTATTAACCCCATGGAGTTTCTAGCATCACACACAGTTAGGTGATCACAGCCTCCAGCGCAGTGTCTTTAATTTTTTTTTTTTTTTTGTGTTTTATTGTTTCCCTACAGTGAACAAAGTCAGAACCCGTTGGCGCTCGATGAAGGACCGCTTCAACAGGGATATCCGCCAGGAGAGAGAGGTTCGCAGTGGTGCTGCGTCAAGGACCGGCACGAAATACCGGTATCATCGTGCCATGGCCTTTTTAAGACCGGTCCTTGCCTCCCGAACGTAAGTATATTCTAGTTGTATTGTGTTTTATTCTGTGCTTTTCAATTCCACAGGACTTGTCGATTTTTATGCTATAGTACTAATTTCTTTCTTATATTTTCACAGCACCTGGAGCAGCACCCTGCAACCTGGCTCCGAAGCGGTCCTTCATCCAGCTGCCACGGACCCCTCCCAGCCATCCATCAGCGATGAAGCACCTTGCAGGTCTGGACCACAGTCATCTGGAGACCAGGAAGCTGGTTGCTCAGGTGTTCCCCTGTCCCAGGTCTCTGCCACTGGTTTTGCGGGCACTTCCCGCCAGCAGCGGCAGAGGGCCTCGGACAGGCCTGCCATGCCCGAGTTCGTTCAGTTGAGCTCGGTCTTTCAGAGTAGCCTCAAGGCACTCTCTGATAGACTTGATAGCGGGTTCCTCCTTTTGGACCAACGCTTCAAGTCTATCGAGGGTCGCCTTGAGCGCCTGGAAGCCGACCTCGCCAGACCAGCCCAGCATTTTTACACACAGATAGCTCGGGACTCGGCGGAACACCTTACCCCTGAACTCCAGTTAACTGTCATGCAGGCCTGCAACAATGCTTATATGCAGGCTATGCAGCAGACTCGGTATATGCAGCAGTCAGCGGTGGCATTTCCACCAGTGCCACCGTTGACTCGTTATACTGCAATACCGACATCTGCTGCATATCACTGCACGGCCACCACTGTTCCAAGCTTCGCTGGACCACTGCATACCACCCCAAGTCCGAGTGCAGCTGGACTGTCACCCGCCATCTCCATGCCAAGCGCTGCTCCTGCCTGGCCCACCACTGCTGCCGCCACCACCACAGGATGGCCCGTCACCACCCCTGTCTTCAGCGCCACCAGCACGAGGACCACCCCTGCCTGGACTGCCACCGCCACCACCACGGAGCATCAGCAGACGGGGGACCCGCACTCGATATTTGCGGCACCGACCATAACCTTCACCACCACCAGCATGCAGCACGATCCTGGCAGGCGGTCCCCAACCACCATGTGGTCCCCCAGCTCCAGGCGGTCACACAGGTCACGGGGGTCCAGTATGTCCTCCGGCACAAGACGGGAAGGCAGCCGCCGAAATCGGAGGGAAAACAGCAGGAGGTCTCTCCCCCTCCCTCCTCCCAAATTTCCTTACCTCGCCTCCCTTCTCCCACTTCTTTAATTCCTCCCTCCCCTCTAACCACAACCTCCACCAGCCATTCCTCATCCCTCCACACCCCCCAATTTCCACCATCCTAAATAAAAAAAATTGTTAATTTTTTTTCATAAAAATGTTTGGTTATTTTGTGTTTCATCACCTGCACACACTGCGCCTTACACTTTGTGTTTGTGACACCACATAGCTCCAGTACTGACACGTTTCTTGTGTCATTCTTGGAGCTATGTGATGTGACAAACACAAATATATGACTTGTATTTTCATGCACCAGTCTCTTCTGTCTGTTGGTATTGGTCAGAATGATGGTGGAGGGTACAAGGCATATATATTCTCAACTTGCAGGTATCATAAAGACTGATTTGAGGATGGTATTTTATTATTTTATTTTATTTATGAAGTCAGGATGCTTTTTTTTTTTGGGGCATCATCACTTCATGACACCAGGCCAGGGAATGGTAGAAGTTGTAAACCTTTCTCATCTCTCCAGTCTGCATGCAAGAGTGGAGATAGTACAACCAAAATATTTAACATGACATGGTCAGTTATCAACCAGAGTGAAGGATGCTAACATTTATTAATAAACATATTTATACCATTTGGTCCTGCCATGCTACACGACCCACATCGGTTACGAAGAAATCCGCAAATTTGTCCCTCATTTGGGCAACTTCCACTGAAGACCGAAGAGGGTGCTGATTATAATCAGGCAAAGGGTTGGCAGCAGGTTCGTCCATATCAAAGTTCGGTGGCTCCTTTGCCATTACAAAGTTGTGCAGAACCACACATGCCTTCACAACCTCGTCCACAGTTTCCATTTTCAGGTTGATGGCGGTGCTAAGAATTCTCCATCTGCCCACTAAAATGCCAAAGGCGCACTCTACAGTCCGGCGTGCCCTTGTCAGCCTGTAATTGAAAATTTTCTTGGTGTGGTCCAAGGCACGGCTGGAGTACGGCTTTAGCAGGTTCTGGCACATCTGAAATGCCTCATCCCCAACTAAAACAAATGGCAGTGGTGGAGCATCAGTTTGGGGAAGAGGCTGTGCCTGTGGAAAATTAAAATGGTTGCTGTACAACCTCCGGCCCATATTGGAGTTCTTGAAAGTGTGCGAGTCGTTGCTCCTTCCGAAAGCCCCAATGTCCACCGCCACAAACCGGCAGTCAGCATCCGCTATCGCCATAAGGACTGTGGAAAAGTACTTCTTATAATTGAAGAACTCGGAGCCACTTCTTGCTGGTTTCGTGATTCGGATGTGCTTCCCATCCACGGCTCCTAGGCAGTTTGGAAAATTGCAGAGTTCCCAAAATTTTTCAGCTATTTGAAGCCACTTTTCGGTGGTGGGTAAGGGCAGATACTCCGGACAGAGAACTTCACACAGAGCCCTGCAGGTGTCGGCAACTATCCCGGATAAAGTGGAGATTCCCAGCCGGTACTGGAAATGCAGGGATGACAGACTCTCCAGTTGCCAGGAACCTGTCAATAAAAAAAAAAAAAAAAAATTATATTTCTGTCTAGGGTATAAATAAAAACCCTGGAAATCAAAAGTACATGGGATATCTGTTTTGCATGATTTTTAAATAAAATATAGCAGAAAAACATTTTGCAAAGAATTTTGATTAGTAAACGAGAAAATCCAATGAGAAAAAAAAATTAGGGAAAAAAAAAAAGGTTCACTAAAAATGAATCAACAAAATATTACCCCCCCAAAAAAAAAAAACATTTTTTAAAAATCCAAATTAATTTAGGCACAACATTACACTCCATAAGGTGACGAGCAGTTTCAGTAAAAATGATGCAAAAAATTATTAACCAAAAATGTTAAAAAAAATAATTAATAAAAAAACCCAAACAATTTAGGCACAACATTACATACCATAAGGTGCCGAACAGTTTCTCTAAAAATGATGCAAAAAAAATATTACCCAAAAAAAATTTTTTATAAAAAAAAAAAAAACCAAAAATTTAAAAAAAAAATAAGAATAAATAAATTTAGGCAAAAAAATTACATACCGTAAGGTGACCAGGAGCCTTTCTTCCGGAGGAATGGCACGCCGAAGCTGAGTGTCCCGCCTCCGGATGATGCCTTCGACCATACCCAGCAAGTCCATGAAGCTCTCCTGGGACATCCGGATATAGTCTCCAAATTTCTGCGGGTTGACCTGGAGCTCGGTGTACAGCGTGTGATACGCTCCACGGCTTTCCCGGACTTCTATTATCGGATGCCTCCAAAAGCGACGCCGCTGCCATCTCTGGTGTCTCTCCCTCTCCCGCTGGCAAGCAAAGGCATACGCCTGAGACATCGCGATGTCAAGATCAAGCTTGAAACGGAAATTATCCATATGCATGTCCATCATATCCACTGGCAAAGCAGCAAAATGTGAGGAATTCTGCTGTACAAGGTCTATATAAAGACACTCCCACTGTTGTCCCATTTGTCCCATTGGTGAACTCTCTCTTGTTTGTTAAAAACAGTTTTTGACATATCACACCTAAAAACGCATGCGCGTGAAAAACGCATGCGCAAGCCAAAAACGCATGAAAAACGCAAGCAACGCTGCGGTTTTTTAACGCATCAGCGTTCGCTTGCCGTAAAAAAAATGCAGCGTTGCTTGCGTTTTTCATGCGTTTTTCTTGCGCACGATGCGCTGCGCAAAAAAGCGCCAATGTGAAACTAGCCTTACCTGACAGCTTTTCAGATACCATAAACATTTTTAATTGATATTGAAATAAGACAAGATTACAGTTTTGTTATTTTGCCAATTAATAAAAATTAAATTTGAGTTCCATCTCCCAACTTTCTATATATAAACCCTTAAATACAGCTTTAAAATGAAAGCAGAATACAGCAGAAAGGTTTTAAAGGTTGTCAAATGCTCCTGGAAAACTTTAACTGTTACAAAATATTATGGTAGACTTGTCTTGCTTCATAAATGGAAAAACTGGAGGTTAAAGTTACTACTTCTGTTACTATGAGGATCAGATCATTTTCCCTTAATATTTCAATTACCAAGTGTACCATATCCAAGTCTAATTGTTCATGGTTAGATAAAAGCAGAGACACAGTTGGCTTTTACACCACGGGTTAACCACAAATTGTAGACTTAGTGAATAACTTAGAAGGAGCTTCAAAAACAACCTTCAAAAGCAGCATAACATAGTAAGCACAAAGCTTATTGTTTTGCAACATATTTGGGAACCAAAACCTATGGTTAAACCTGCACATATAAAGCTGAGTGTGTTTAGTCTACTTGTACATAAAATCAGATTTAATGCATATGTGGCGCCCCTGAGGGTCCGGTCGCCACAGAGTGACTGCACCTCATCCAGAGGTGTGGCATCCCACCTTCAGGTAAGGCGGGATCACCACCCAGGACTCGTAACACTTGCACCCAACACACAATAGTTAGTCAGGGCATCTGGGTGTATCCTTCGGGAGTATGGCCTCATCCCAGACTGGCTAGGAAAGGGTGTTGGGGAGTTAGTGTGGAAAGTAGGTAGAGTGGGAGGAGCTTAGGTAGTGGAGTGATTGTGGGTCGCCAATCAGAGGAGTGAGTGGGCAGAGTTAAGCCTGAGGTAAAGGATCTTTCTGGAAGATCCAGTCAGTCAGTGACAGGACAGCAGATAAGCAGGAGCGAGTGGAGTCAGAGACACATCTTTAAGAAGGAAGAAAGCTCCTAATAGAAGGAAGGGGTCCTAGGGGCATGGATAGTGCGAAAGCCAACCGTGGGGCCCGTATCCTGGAAAGGAAGGACCAGGCCAGAGTGAGGGAGCCGGTCCCTAAGCCTAGCGGAGTATACCAAACAAGGCTCAACTAGTAAGCCAGAGGCTGTAGTGACTGTAGGGTGACAGCCAAATCCACGAGCATTCCTCAAAAGGCAGCTGTGGAAGTAAAGGATCCCGGGGCTTGACCCACGTCGCCCGGCAAGGTTCAAGGCTGCTGGATTGGGGACACTGCTTCTGAAGGAGCAGGACAGGAAAGAAGGGAAAGATCAGTGCAGAGACTCGGCATAGAGAGGAGAACACAAAGAGGAGTCTTGAGCAGGTGTTCCTGATCTACCTGGGAGTTTGCCGGAACCCTCCCTCAGAGGACACAGTACCAAGCGGGTCATCTTGTGCACAAGACTTGTGAGTAAAAACCCAGAAACTGCACCTAACTGTGTCTTTGGAGTCATTTACAACTCGCCTGCCATACACTGCATACACCATCACCGTCACTGGCTCACAAGCACCATCCTAGCTGCCCTGGGACACAGCTCTGCCCATGGAGAGCTACACCACCTCTGCTGCTGCCTCACCACCGTTCCAGAGGATCTGTATAGCAGTGTCGGCTACCCTAGCCGAATACCACGGGTGGCGTCACGATTCCCCTTTTCCCAATTAATTATCCCACCATCTTCCCCCTCATTTAAACTTCCATCTTCTTTTGGTATCAGTTACAGGCTGCAGCATAAAGGACGTACAAGTCACTCTTACCTTTCACTTTTTCCTCAGTCCAAAAGCAGATGCCCCTTTCACAGACATTTGTGCTGATGATCTGGCCTCACACTTTACAGAGAAAATGGAGACTATCCATCAGGAAATCCACTCCCAGCCATCAAGTGTTGTGACTCCCATCCTCCCATGCAATTCCTCTGGCTCACAATTCACATTTGACCCTATCGTAGAAGAAGTCTCCATGCTCCTGTCTTCTTCTCTTCCTACTGTATTCGCTACTGACCCCATTCCCTCACAAATCCTCAAGTCTCTGCTTCGAGTCGTCACTAGTTAACTAGCTAAAATCTTTAATCTCTCCCTCACCTCTGGTATTTTCCCTTCCCCCTTCAAATACTCTATCATTACTCCATTATTTAAAAAAGCCCTCTCGATCCATACTGCATAAATAACTACAGACCAGTCACCAATCTCCCCCTTATCTCTAAACTCTTGGAGCGCCTGGTCTATTCCCGCCTTACCCGCTACCTTTCCACTCACTCTCTCTTACATCCATCAAAGTGGTCAATGACCGTTTGACAGCAAAATGCAACGGCGACCACTCTGTTCATTATTCTCTACCACCCTGTAGCTTTCTACACTGTTGACCACGATCTCCTACTCTCTATGTTTCAGTCAATAGGAATTAAGGACACTGCTCTCTACTGGTTCTCTTCCTATCTTTCTGAAGGCTCCTTCAGTGTATCATTCGTGTATCAGTGTATCACCATCAGCAGATTTGGCTTTCAGTACTATGTTTATGCTGATGACAAACAACTATGCACATCATCTCCTGACCTTACCCCTGCTGTACTACAGAACATCAGTGACTATCGGTCCGCAGTTTCCAACATCATGTCCGCTCTATATCTGAAACTCTACCTTTCCAAAACTGAACTTCTCCTGCATGGCTGTCTTCTGGCCTCCTTAAATCTGACATCCCCCTCTCCGTGGGTGACACCATAATAGCGCCTAGGCAGCAGGCGAACTGTCTGGGTGTTATGTTTGACATCGATCTTTCCTTCACCTCCTTTATGCAATCTCTTTCCTGCTCTTGTCGCTTGCACCTAAAGAACATCTTTAGAATCTGACCCTTTCTCATCTTGGAAACAAAAACCCTCACTGTTGCCCTGATTCTGTCCCGCCTTGACTACTCAAATGCTCTATTGACTGGCCTCCCCCTCACTCGACTTTCCCCTCTCCAGTCCATCTCCAGTCCATCCTTAATGCAGCAACCAGGTCACCTGTCTGGCTAATCGGTATTCGGACTCGTCCGCTATTTGCCAGTCATTGCACTGGCTGCCCATTCATTATAAAATCCAATTTAAACTGTTTGTTCTTACCCACAATGCTCTCCACATTGCAACACCTCCTACAACTCCTCCCTCATTTCTGTTTATTGGCCTATCCCCTTGTTACGCTCCATAACTGTTTTTTGACTAACTTCGGCACTAATCCGTACCTTCCATTCCCGGCTCTAAGACTTTTCCCGAGTTACGCCAATAGAATGCTTTACCCCAAGAAATTATGACTAACCACAACTTATACAGTTTTAGGCACTCCCTAAAAACACATCTCTTTAGAGTGGCCTATCACGTTCCATAATCAAAGTCCTTTTATATATAGCCCATTCACTATTTATCTGAAAATGACTCTCCATAAAACTCCACCACACCCAAAGGCTCCACAAATATTGGCTTGTGACTAACTCAGGCAGCCTTTATCTATCCTCCACTCCCTCAGTATGGCTGGGCCTTCATTGTAAATACGCACCTGTACTTTATGTCTCCCCTCTCCTCATTATAAACTGTAAGCTCCTACAAGCAGTGTCATCTTTACTTTGCTTTAATTATTGTATTTTTTTAACGTTGTTACTTATGACTTGTATATGAACTGTTGAATTGTAAAGCACTGCAGAATACACTCACTGGCCACTTTATTAGGTACACCTGTCCAACTGTGTGTTAAGACTTAATTTCTAATCAGCCAATCACATGGCGGCAACTCAGTGCATTTAGGCATGTAGACATGGTCAAGACAATCTCCTGCAGTTCAAACCGAGCATCAGTATGGGGAAGAAAGGTGATTTGAGTGCCTTTGAACGTGGCATGATTGTTGGTGCCAGAAGGGCTGGTCTGAGAATTTCAGAAACTGCTGATCTACTGGGATTTTCACGCACAACCATCTCTAGGGTTTACAGAGAATGGTCCGAAAAAGAAAAAAAAAATCCAGTGAGCGGCAGTTCTGTGGCCGGAAATGCCATGTTGATGCCAGAGGTCAGAGGAGAATGGGCAGACTGGTTCGAGCTGATAGAAAGGCAACAGTGACTCAAATTGCCACCCGTTACAACCAAGGTAGGCAGAAGAGCATCTCTGAACGCACAGTGCGTCGAACTTTGAGGCAGATGGGCTACAGCAGCAGAAGACCACACTGGGTACCACTCCTCTCAGCTAAGAACAGGAAACTGAGGCTACAATTTGCACAAGCTCATCGAAATTGGACAGTAGAAGATTGGAAAAACGTTGCCTGGTCTGATGAGTCTCGATTTCTGCTGCGACATTCGGATGGTAGGGTCAGAATTTGGCGTAAACAACATGAAAGCATGGATCCATCCTGCCTTGTATCAACGGTTCAGGCTGGTGGTGGTGGTGTCATGGTGTGGGGAATTTTTTCTGGGCACTCTTTGGGCCCCTTGGTACCAATTGAGCATCGTTGCAACGCCACAGCCTACCTGAGTATTGTTGCTGACCATGTCCATCCCTTTATGACCACAATGTACCCAACATCTGATGGCTACTTTCAGCAGGATAATGCGCCATGTCATAAAGCTCGAATCATCTCAGATTGGTTTCTTGAACATGACAATGAGTTTACTGTACTCAAATGGCCTCCTCAGTCACCAGATCTCAATCCAATAGAGCATCTTTGGGATGTGGTGGAACGGGAGATTCGCATCAGGGATGTGCAGCCGACAAATCTGCGCCAACTGTGTGATGCCATCATGTCAATATGGTCCAAAATCTCTGAGGAATGCTTCCAGCACCTTGTTGAATCTCTGCCACGAAGAATTGAGGCAGTTCTGAAGGCAAAAGGGGGTCCAACCCCTTACTAGCATGGTGTACCTAATAAAGTGGCCAGTAAGTGTATGTTGGCACTATATAAATAAAGATTATTATAACTAGGGATGAGCGAATAGCTTCGGATGACTCCTTATCCAAATAGCTATAGCGCTTACCGAATAGCTGCTTCGGGAACCCAGATACCTGGAGCGCTCCCAATAATCAGCTGTTTGGTGCCGCAGCTGCATGTGTCACGGCTGTGTGACAGTCTCAACACATGCATGAAGAGCTCAACAAACAGGCTGTCATGATCACGTGTGTCAGGACGCAGATGATGTCGCAAGGCGAACCCATAACACACGTGACCCTGGATACACCGCCTCCAGTGGGGCGAATTTAAATAATAAAGCGTGCAGGTGGATACGCCGCCTCCACCTGGCGGATTTAGGTATTACACGCCATGCATACATATATCTGGAAACACCGCCTCCAGTAAGGCGCATTTAAATAAGGGGGGAACCTGGGTAACTTTAACAATGGTGGGCCCTGCGATAGGGAATGGGAAAATGGAAACCTCCTGCACTCCCCTGAGCCAGTGTCCCTACACTCCTCACATTCCCTAAACAGGCTCCGCACCTGTCGCCGCACGCGTACCTTAATGCCCTTGCTCGCCCTGAGCCTAAACCCTCACTAGGGAATAGGTCGGTGCGGAGACTAATCCCACCACTGCACTAACAACACACATGAGGAAAGAGACAATACAGGGGAAACACCACTTAGCTTTGCTCTGTTGCGTGCGCTCCTAGCAACAGAGCCCACCACCTGTGTGCATCTTCTCCTCCACCCTGATCCATCACATAACTGGATCCGTCACCATCGTGCAGCCTGGGAGCAGAGTCCATCACCACTTGCAGCAGTCCAGTACACAGAGTCCTAAGATGAGTCCAGCCTCTGCCAAGACTCCAAGCATGCTCGAGTCCAGTTCTCAGCAACCAAGTAGAGCATGCTGAGTGCAACTCTCTTCCAAGTCGCCACTCCTCCAAGCCATGCCCGCACTTCCCGCCGACACCACAAACTGCGACTCCACCAAGCCATGCCAGTCCTTCCTGCAGACACCATTAGCTGGCACTCATCCTCTCTGGCTGACTGCGCAGGACTCCTATCCCGCTCCATCCTTCCACCAGGCTCTCCAACAACTCAGAAGGAAATATCACCAGCGGTGAGTGAACCCCCTAAGCACACCTTTATAGGGAGTCACACCTGATCCCTAATTAAGTGAACATTAACCTAAACCTATGGTGCGATACCGCTAACCACCACCGGGGACAGTCAAAACACCTTTGAACTCAACCAAAGTAAAAAAAAGTTCACTTTGTGCTTTTAATACCGCCAGATCCAACACTGGATCATGACAGTACCCCCTCCTTAATGAGGGGCCTCTGGACCCTCAAGACCACCCCTCATTAGGGAAACACCTACAGCGGGGACGCCCAGACCCTGAGTTCACCCACCATTCCCTGACACATCAGGTTTATGACAAACACCGCTGATATTGGCAATATATGTTCCTTTTGGAGGCACCACTCATCTCCACAGCGCCGACCTGGGGAACGAGATAATGTATGTGTAGGTTTGCTCAGAGCTGATCAGACTCCACAACACATTTCCACAAGATGTTTTTTGGTGGCACACATACATGCTCGTTCACACACAGGTCCGGACCTGAACGTTTATTGCACACATACATTTGTCATTTTTTGGTGAACTCACTCTGGACTCAGAGGCGTCCCCCTGTGTCACCACACTCACACCCCCACTATTCACCAAGGGACACCACCCTCCAACCCTTTCACCATGAGGACTGCGCCTCTTAGGGTTGGTTAATGGCGAGGGTAGAGATTTGTCCCTACTCCCCCGCAGCACACCTGCTGCACACACCAGGAGGAGAAGGGGACCGGGAAATGGAGGAAATATACACTCGCTGGTCGACTCCACACGACCAGGAGGGCGGCTTCTTCGATGGTATGAAGATTTGGCGTAAAATCCCGCGGACTATCACACCAGTCAGCTCACCACAGGGGCGTACCCCTTCACCTCGGGGAATACCAGGCAGCTCCGTGGGGCACCATTCCTCCCACCTGCCTGGGTGCGCCCGCCTGCATGAACCAGTCCTGCTCCCCAGCAGTGACTCTAGGGGGTTTTAGTACCATAGCCGCAGGAATATGGAGGAAAATATATATATACTCGCTGGTCGCCTCCACACGACCAGGAGGGGCGGCATCGAAGATTTGGCATGAGCCCCGCGGACTATTCACCAATCTGCTCACTACAGGGACGTACCCTTTCACCTCGGGGAATACCAGGCAGCTCCGTGGAGCACCATTCCACCCACCTGCCTGGGTGCGTCCCCTGTAAGAGCAAGTCCCGCTCCCCAGCAGTGACTACACACCTAGTCTGCTCACCACAGGGATGTACCCCTTCACCTCGGGGAATACCAGGCAGCTCCGTGGGGAACCATTCCTCCCACCTGCCTGGGTACCTCCCCGTTCATGAGCAAGTCCCGCTCCCCAGCAGCGACTCTAGGGGCTTTTGCCAGACCGCAGCCGCCATTTTTGATTTCCTGGTTACCTGAGCAGAGGCCCCAGACCATGATAACTGCTGCTGCAGCGGCTCTAAACACCTTGCCGCTCCCCACTCACATCAGTGAGGCCCGGCAGCAATTACCACAGGTCTCCACATGGCCGAAGCTCACCAGAAAAAAAAAGTAAGGGCTGGTGATAATGTCATGATCACGTGTGTCAGGACGCAGATGATGTCGCAAGGCGAACCCATAACACACGTGACCCTGGATACACCGCCTCCAGTGGGGCGAATTTAAATAATAAAGCGTGCAGGTGGATACGCCGCCTCCACCTGGCGGATTTAGGTATTACACGCCATGCATACATATATCTGGAAACACCGCCTCCAGTAAAGCGCATTTAAATAATAAGGGGGGAACCTGGGTAACTTTAACAATGGTGGGCCCTGCGATAGGGAATGGGAAAATGGAAACCTCCTGCACTCCCCTGAGCCAGTGTCCCTACACTCCTCACATTCCCTAAACAGGCTCCGCACCTGTCGCCGCACGCGTACCTTAATGCCCTTGCTCGCCCTGAGCCTAAACCCTCACTAGGGAATAGGTCGGTGCGGAGACTAATCCCACCACTGCACTAAAAACACACATGAGGAAAGAGACAATACAGGGAATCACCACTTATCTTTGCTCTGTTGCGTGCGCTCCTAGCAACAGAACCCACCACCTGTGTGCATCTTCTCCTCCACCCTGATCCATCACATAACTGGATCCGTCACCATCGTGCAGCCTGGGAGCAGAGTCCATCACCACTTGCAGCAGTCCAGTACACAGAGTCCTAAGATGAGTCCAGCCTCTGCCAATACTCCAAGCATGCTCGAGTCCAGTTCTCAGCAACCAAGTAGAGCATGCTGAGTGCAACTCTCTTCCAAGTCACCACTCCTCCAAGCCATGCCCGCACTTCCCGCCGACACCACAAACTGCGACTCCACCAAGCCATGCCAGTCCTTCCTGCAGACACCATTAGCTGGCACTCATCCTCTCTGGCTGACTGCACAGGACTCCTATCCCGCTCCATCCTTCCACCAGGCTCTCCAACAACTCAGAAGGAAATATCACCAGCGGTGAGTGAACCCCCTAAGCACACCTTTATAGGGAGTCACACCTGATCCCTAATTAAGTGAACATTAACCTAAACCTATGGTGCGATACCGCTAACCACCACCGGGGACAGTCAAAACACCTTTGAACTCAACCAAAGTAAAAAAAGTTCACTTTGTGCTTTTAATACCGCCAGATCCAACACTGGATCATGACACAGGCTTTCCATGTATTATTATTATTATTATTATTATTATTATTATTATTATTATTATTATTTTATATAGCGCCATTAATTCCATGGTGCTGTACATGAGAAGGGGGGTTACATACAAAGTTATAGATATCGTTAACAGTAAACAAATTTGCAATGACAGACTGGTACAGAGGGGAGGGGACCCTGTCCTTGCGGACTTACATTCTACGGGATAGTGGGGAAGAGACAGAAGGTCGGGGGTGCCGCAGCTCTGGTGGTGATGAGGCAGCAGCTCAGGCGGTGGTGAGGTGGCAGAATGGTCATTGCAGGCTGTAAGTTTTCCTGAAAATATGGGTTTTCAGGTTCCGTTTGAAGGATCTGAGGGTGGTGGATAATCGGACGTGTTGAGGCATGGCATTCCAGAGGATAGGGGATATTCGGGAGAATCTTGGAGGTGGTTGTATGAGGAACGAATAAGTGTGGAGGAGAGTAGGAGGTCTCGGGAGGATCAAAGATTACATGAGGGAAGATATTGGGAGATTAGATATTGTAGGTCAGTGTTAGTAGTTTGAACTGGATTCATTGGGGAATTGGGAGCCAATGGAGGGATTTGCAGAGGGGAGAGACAGGGGAGTAGCGAGGAGAGAGGTCGATTAGTCGGGCAGCTGAATTGAGGACAGACTGGAGTGGTGCAAGAGAGTTAGCAGGAAGGCCACAGAGGAGAGTGTTGCAATAGTCAAGGCGGGAGATGATGAGGGCATGTACAAGAGTTTTAATAGATTGAGGACTGAGGAAGGGACGGATTCTGGAAATATTTTTGAGTTGGAGGCAACAGGAGGTGGCAAGAGATTGGACGTGTGGTTTGAAGAACAAGGCAGAGTCGAGAGTTACTCTGAGGCAGCGGATTTCAAGTGCAAGAGAGAGCGTGATGCCATTTACCATAATAGATAGATCGGGTAAGGAAGATACGTGAGCTGGAGGAAAGATAATAAGTTCAGTTTTGTCTACGTTGAGTTTTAGGGAGTGAGAGATGAAAAAGGAGGATATGACTGATAGACACTCCGGGATTCTGGACAGCAGAGAGGTGACATCTGGGCCAGAGAGGTAGATCTGAGTGTCATCTGCATACAGGTGGTACTGGAAGCCATGGGACTTTAGCTGTCCTAGGCCAAGAATATAGATGGAAAAAACTATGGGCCCCAGGACAGAGCCTTGGGGGACTCCAACAGAGAGGGGGCGGGATGAGAAGCTAGTGTGGGAGTGGGAAACGCTGAATGTGCGGTCAGAAAGGTATGACGAATCCAGGACAGGGCAAGGTCTTTGATCCCAAGGGAAGAAAGAATCTGTAGCAGTAGGCAGTGGTCAACTGTGTCAAAGGCAGAGGACAGGTCAAGAAGGAGGAGGATGGAGAACTGTCTGTTAGCTTTGGCTGTGAGTGAGTCATTAGTAATTTTGGTCAGGGCAGTTTCAGTGGAGTGCTGGGGGTGGAAGCCAGATTGCAGGATGTCAAGGAAGGAGTGAGATGAGAGGTGGGAGGTAAGTTGTGCATGGACATGCTGTTCAAGGAGTTTGGAAGCAAATGGGAGCAGTGATATGGGGCGATAGCTGGGCATACCAGTTGGGTCAAGGTTTGATATTTTTGAGGATGGGTGTTATGGTGGCATGTTTGAAGGCAGAGGGGAAGGTACCAGAAGTTAGGGATAGGTTGAAGAGATGGGTTAGGGCTGGAACGATCATGTTAGTGAGGTTGGGGAGCAGGTGGGAAGGGATAGGGTCAAGTGCACAGGTGGTGAGGTGTGATTTGGAAAGGAGATGAGTAAGCTCTCCAGTGATGTTGGAGAGGGAGGTTATTAGGGAAGGGCAGAGGTCTGGTATGTGGAGTAGTTGGGGTAGTGGAACTGTAAAGGTGTGCCTTGTTTGGTCAATCTTGTTTTTGAAGTAGGTGGCAAAGTCCTCAGCAGAGATGAGGGGAGTTGGAGGTGGCAGTGGTGGACGGAGGAGAGAGTTGAATATGCTGAACAGTTGTTGTGGGATAATGAAGATACAAGGTTTGTGAAATAGGTCTGTTTGGCAGAGGTGAGGGCTGATTTAAAGGCAAGTGTAGCTTGTTTGAAAGCAGTGAAGTCGTTTGGCAGGTGTGTTTTCTTCCAATGCTGCTCCGCGACCATGGATGCTTGTCGAAGTTTTTTGGTGAGGTTGTTGTGCCAGGGCTGCCTATTGGTTTGTCGCACATTGCCATGCATAAGAGGAGCGACTGAGTCTATGTCTGATGTGAGGGTGGCGTTGTAGAAAGCGGTGGCACTGTCCATGTTGTGGAGTGAAGATATGGAGGACAGAGGTAGAAGAGCGTCTGTGGATGTCTAGGTGTGCAAGGTTTCTGCGAGGATGTGCTAGTGGCTAGACATGGGGGGCAGGTGAGAAGGACAAGGATGAGAAGGTGAGCAGATGGTGGTCAGATAGGGGGAAGGGAGAGGCTGTGAGATTAGATAGGGAACAGAGGCAGGTGAAGATGAGGTCTAATGTATGTACATCTGTGTGGGTGACTGTGGAGGACCACTGAGTAAGTCCAAAGGATGAGGTAAGTGACAGGAGTTTGGAGGCTGCTGGATGGTGGGTGTCAATGGGGATGTTGACACCCACCATGTGGGTGTCTGCCACCATGTTGTGACTGCCACACAGCCATGACACATGCAGCTGCTGCGCGAAACAGCTGATTATCAGGAGCGCTCTCGGTATCCGGGTTCCCGAGGAAACTATTTGTAAGTAGAGTTGAGCGACTTTTGTTTTTTTAGGGTCGAGTTTCGTTTTGTGAAACCCGACTTTTCCAAAAGTCGGGTCGAGCAAGATCGGCCAATTATAGGGAAAAGGCGGGGTCGTCCCGAAACACGAAACCCAATGTAAGTCAATGGGGAATAAAAGTCGGCAGTGAGAGGAGGACAGGAAACACACCTACAGTGCCCATTTGAATGCCAAAAGCATCAATTCTTCTTACTTAAGCTTGTCAACCTTAATTAACTTCATAATACAAGTTACGCACTGAAAAATGGGGGTTATTTGGCTAAAGTTGTGGGGGGGTAGGGCTGGCTCCAGGTTTTCATGTGCCCTGGGCGAAAGAGCGCCTCTTTAACACATACCACAACTCATCATGCTCCGATACGGCAGAGAAATAGCGGTATAGTACAATGAAAAATACTTCACTTTTTACATCTCATGACGAGGCCCATCTATTTCTCCATACAGAATCATTGGTCCCATATAATGTTTGAAACAGTATATGATGAGCTCCACATAATGCTACAGTATATGTTGGTCCCCATGGATGAAGCTCCACTGTCTTATGGGCCCAAATAATGCTCCAAACATAATGGGCCCCATTTCTAATGCTCTAGTGTATAATGGGCCCTGTAAATGCTGCTCCAGTGTCTGATGTCCATCTTTGGAATGTTCCAGTGTATGGTGGGCCCCATCTATCATTCTCCAGAGTATAGTGCTCCCCAAAAATTGCTGTCCCAACATTGAAAACAATCAAATAAGTCTCCTCGCTAGGGAATCCCTGTACTAGTCTGGACTCCTCGTCGTCCCCATCTTCCATCTCACTGCACAGTATTTCAACCTTGCAAGTGCTGTGATCCTGAGCAAGCAGGTGGGGGCCCACTCGTTGGCGACGGCACTGGCACAGGGCCCCTGATAGTACGGTGGTGTGTCTGATGGCGGGTGGGCCGAACCTGCACTTTCATCTGCAGCTTCCTCTTTGTCACCGTGTAAGATGGAACTGTATATGGGAAGGGTAACCTGAGTTTCATCAGGGTCAGATTCAGGCCGTGTAGCGTGCGAGGGGAAAGTAGTGGTCTGGGTCAATGTACCAGCAGATTCATCGAGCAGTGGCTGGGCATCAGTGCACTTGTGTCGCCCCCAGGAGTACGGTCGCCACAGTGGCATTACCTTCCTCCTAGGGAGTGTGATGTCATGCTTGGGAGCAACGAAGGATCTCTCTAGCAGGTTAACTGATTGGGCGGCGTTATTCCCACGAGTCATGACCCTCCAAACAGCGTTCATGAAGGCAAAGTGTTTGTTTTACGTGGGCAATATGGTTGCAAAGCTGAACCTTAAAGGAATGTCCAGAAGGGCACCACCAGGAGTGGAGCCTACGATTAAATTCGACTCCACCTGGGAAACCTCAACCATGCCAGCTACAGAAAAGATGCACACATTGCAAGCTTAATTCCGTTAACGAACGAGACTCCGTCATGCCCCGCGGTCCGAGTCCGGCTTACTAGAGGGACACGTGAGGCTCTGGCACATGAGATTGGCCAATAACTGGTGTGTCATGCCCTTACATGTCCGTGGCTGCATGTGCGCTACACTGAAAAGGCCAGCGTTTGTCACTTACAGGTGCAGATAACCCGCTGAACAACGTTAGTGATGGGGATCACTGATTACAATTATTACCCGCGAACGATGATTTCCCAGTAAGTGCAGGTCAACCGCAGTTCCGGAATTAGGCCTAACCGTCATTCCTGAAAAAATGAAAAACTTACGTGTGCAAACCACAGGTGCTGTAGCTTGCTTAACAGCTCGCCAGCCGTTCTCACGCCCAGTATGGATTACACGTGATTGCACAAAGGTGAGAAAGGGTACCGTATCCCCGGATAACATGTATGGATAGCGTACACATTCAAAATATATGTCTATACATCAGGAGGCAGGCTCAGACGGTGTTAGGCCCAGTATGGATTGCACGTGATTGCACAAAGGTGAGAAAGGGTACCGTATCCCCGGATAACATGTATGGATAGCGTACACATTCAAAATATATGTCTATACATCAGGAGGCAGGCTCAGACGGTGTCAGGCACAGTATGGATTTGACGGCCCAGACTACACAGCGGAGGAGCAGGGAGAGGTAAAGATTGCAAATGCTGGGGCCCTGCCCAAGCAAGGGGGGCCCACTCGTGGGCGTTGGTACTGGCACTGGGCCCCTCATAGTACGGCGGTGTGTCTGACGGCGGGTGTGCACCACCACCGTCAGAGACACTTGATTGCACTATGAGGGACCCTGTGCCAGTGGTCGCGCCCAAGAGTCGGCCTACCCACCTGTCCAGGGCAACGGCACTCGCACGGTGTCGTGCGCTAGGTGATGACCCCGGCCATGGGGGGGGGAGGCAGCACAGTTAGGGAGTTTTAGAAAGTGGCATATGTTGATGTTGGACATTCAGCTGATGCAAAAGGTGAAATAGGTCAAGTCCCAGGAAGAGGTAGACCAAAGCAAGCCATTTTTCTGTCACCCTATGTGTCATCAGGGGAAGGTGGGACAAAATCCTTGGAAACCCATGCATGGTTCATTTTAATGAAGGTTAGATTATCCACATTTTGGGTTGACAGACGGGTCCTTTTTTCTGTCAGGATTGATCCAGCTGCACTGAAGACTCTTTCCGATAGCACACTTGCAGCTGGGCAAGCGAGCTCCTGTAAGGCATATTGTGCCAATTCAGGCCAGGTGTCCAGTTTAGCAGCCCAATAGTCAAAGGGGAATGACCTGTGTGGGAGAACATCGATATGGGAGGAAAAGTAGTTTGTAACCATAGTTGACAACTGCTGTTTCCTGTCACTTTCCATCGATGCAGTATTACCAGTTGTGTGAGCGGTACTTGAAAAATCAGTCCACAGCATTGTCATGAAACCCCTGTCTCCAATGCCACTTCTGCTGTGTGCACCATGAACACCTCTGCCAAGCTGCCCCCGGCCCGTACGGCTCGTGTGAGAACCATCACCGCTGCTGTGTGCTGGGAATGCCTCAAGCAACCGATTTACCAGAGTTGCTTGTTTATTAGCCAATATTAGGTCAAGGTTCTCCTCTGGCATGATGTTTTGTAATTTGCCTTTATAGCGTGGATCCAGGATGCTGGCCAACCAGTAGTCGTCATCGTTCATCATTTTGGCAATGCGGGGGTCCCTTTTTAGGATCTGCAAGGCATAATCTGACATGTGGGCCAATGTTCCCGGTGTCAATGATGCACTGCGAGTGCTGGTTGGAGGAGCACTGTCTGGCAAATCCACATCCCTCCAGTAACGCACAAACCCTGTACCAGACCTTGCCACGCCAACATTTTCACTTGCCCCACGAGATGCATCCTCCTCCCCTAAGTAATCATCCCCATCATCATCCTCCTCCTCCTCTTCTTCCTCCACCTCGTCCAGGAGAGGTCCCTGAGCAGACAATGGCTGAATGTCATCAAGGATTCCCTCCTCCTCTTCCTCCTCATCAACATTGGCTGCAGACGCCTGCTCCTTAAGCTGCGTCAAAGTTTGCATGAGCAGACGCATAAGTGGGATGCTCATGCTTAGGATGGCGTCGTCTGCGCTTACCAGCCGTGTGCATTCCTCAAAACACTGAAGGACTTTACAGAGGTCTTTCAGCTTAGACCACTGCACACCTGTCAACTCCATGTCTGCTCTCAAAGTGCCAGGCCGTGTATCCTCCCACAAATGCATTATGGCCTGCCTCTGCTCGCACAGCCGCTCCACCATGTGCAGGGTGGAGTTCCACCTTGTTGCAATGTCGATAATGAGGCGGTGGTTGGGAAGGTGGAGCAATCGCTGCAGCTTCTGCATACGAACGGAGTGTACAGGCGACCGGCGGATGTGCGCGCACAGTCTTCGCACCTTCTAGAGCAGGGCTGTTAACTCCGGATAATTTTTGAGGAAGCACTGCACCACCAAGTTCAAGGTGTGAGCCAAGCAAGGTATGTGGCTGAGTTTTGAAAGGGCTATGGCTGCCACAAAATTACGGCCGTTATCACTAACTACCTTGCCTGCCTCAAGATGTACACTGCCCAGCCATGACTCAGTTTGTCGCTTCAAGTACTCGGCCAGCACCTCGGCGGTGTGTCTGTCGCCCAAACACATCATCTGCAACACAGCCTGCTGACGCTTTCCACTAGCTGCTCGATAGGGGGACACCTCGTGTGCAACAGTGGCAGCTGCAGATGGAGTGCTCGTACGACTGCGCTCTGTGGACGAGCTTTCACTTCTGGAGGAGGAGGAGGGTCGAACGCCTACAGCCAACTGTTTCCTATACCGTGGGCTAGGCAGCACTGTCCCACCACCGCTGTCCCCTGTGGACCCTGCATCCACCACATTAACCCAATGCGCAGTGATGGACACGTAACGGTCCTGGCCATGCCGACTGGACCATGCATCAGTTGTGAGGTGCACCTTTCCACTCACTGACTGCTTGAGTGCATGGACAATGCGGTCTTTTACATGATGGTGGAGGGCTGGGATGGCTTTGCGAGAGAAGAAGTGGCGACCGGGTAGGTCATAGCGTGGTACTGCATAGGCCATGAGTTCGCGGAAAGCTGCGCTTTCCACCAACCGATAGGGCATCATCTCAAACGAGATTAGTTTGGCAATGTGGGCGTTCAAACCCAGTGTACGCGGATGAGAGACTGAGTACTTTCTTGACCTACTCATAGTGTCTGGGAGGGTGAGCTGGACTTGAGAGCTGCATATGGTGGAAGTAGCGGTGGACAGGGCAGACTGAGAGAGGGTTGATGATGGTGATGGAGTTGTTGTTCTTTCTGATGGCCTAGATTCAGTATTTCGTTGATTTAACAGTGGGATTCCCTGACTGCTGTGGCCTTGCAACGACACCTCAACATTTGCTGCTGTGCTAACCGGTGGGCTTACAGTGGGGGAAACAATGTAGCGTTGTTGACTACCTTCTTTGTGATCAGTTGCACATGTGGCACTTGAGGTTTGGTGTTGTGTCCACGCTTGCAAGTGCATGCTGGTTAAATGTCTAAGCATGCAACTGGTATTCAAATTTTTCAGATTTTTCCCTCGGCTAAAGGTCTTTGCGCACTTCTTACAGATAACCTTGGCCTGATCATGAGGATTTTGTTCAAAAAAGTGCCACACTGCACTCTTCCTACTTTGGCAGACATTTTGCGGCCTAGCACGCTGTGATCTTTTGACCCTCTGGACAAGCTGTCCAGCAACTCTTTTGACTTTTGGAACCTGTCTTTGGAGTGCTCCGGGCCTGCCAGATAACAGCTGTTGTGATGTCGATGTCTGCTGTGGATGCTCCTCATCTGAGCTATTGGAAGCAGCACCCTCTTCCCCCAATGGATGCCAATCTGGGTCAACAACTGGGTCATCCATCACCTCCTCTTCAATGTCATGTGCACCTTCCTCTGTGTCACCGTGTATGGTGGTATAGTGTGCGGGAAGGGGCATCTGAGTCTCATCAGGGTCAGAATCTGGCTCTGTACACTGCGAGTACAATGTAGTGCTCTGAGTGAATGTACCAGCAGAATCATCTATCAGCAGCTGTGCATCAGTGCACTCCATGTCAGATTCATCTTGGCCTGGGTAATTCACCATTTCACTTGATAATCCAGGCATGGTACTGTATGTGAAAACAGCTCCATGGAGTAATCAGTAGTATGGCCTGCGTCATCCTTCAATCTTGGTTGGGGTGAAGGACACAAGGAAAGGTGTGGTTCATGAACATGAGCCTCCAATGACGACTCAGTGCTTTTACTTTTTACAACTTCAGAAGAGGAGGCGATAGAGCTGGAGGCTGAGTCAGCAATGTAAGACAAAACTTTTTCCTGATGCTCTGGCTTTAAAAGCGGTTTGCCAACTCCTAGAAAACTAAGCCTTCGAAGCCTTATGTAGCCAGACGATGACGCAGGCTCAACACCTCCTGCATTCGGTCCTATTTTGCTCTTGCCACTACCATCAGATCCACCACCAACACCATCATTACCGGCTGCCAACCCCCGCCCAATTCCACGGCCTCTTCCACCAGCCTTCCTCATTTTTGGTAGAAATGTAGACAAAATCCAACAAACTATATAGTAATGTAAAACAAGGTACAAGGTGTCTATAGGACAGGGGAGATTTTGAATTTCTGCACACACTTGTGGACACTGGACACTTATGGATTGTGTGAGGCCCACTGAATATCACAGCGCTATGTCACAGGCTCGATGGCACAGGTGTGAAAAAAGTGACTACAGGATAAGGGAGATTTTGAATTTCTGCACACACTAGTGGACACTGGACACTTTTGGATTGTGTGAGGCCCACTGAATATCAGAGCGCTATGTCACAGGCTCGATGGCACAGGTGTGAAAAAAGTGACTACAGGATAAGGGAGATTTTCAATTTCTGCACACACTAGTGGACACTGGACACTTTTGGATTGTGTGAGGCCCACTGAATATCAGAGCGCTATGTCACAGGCTCGATGGCACAGGTGTGAAAAAAGTGACTACAGGATAAGGGAGATTTTGAATTTCTGCACACACACACTAGTGGACACTGGACACTTTTGGATTGTGTGAGGCCCACTTAATATCAGAGCGCTATGTCACAGGCTCGATGGCACAGGTGTGAAAAAAGAGACTACAGGATCACAGAGATTTTGAATTTCTGCACACACTTGTGGACACTGGACACTTATGGATTGTGTGAGGCCCACTGAATATCAGAGCGCTATGTCACAGGCTCGATGGCACAGGTGTGAAAAAAGTGACTACAGGATAAGGGAGATTTTGAATTTCTGCACACACTAGTGGACACTGGACACTTTTGGATTGTGTGAGGCCCACTGAATATCAGAGCGCTATGTCACAGGCTCGATGGCACAGGTGTGAAAAAAGTGACTACAGGATCACAGAGATTTTGAATTTCTGCACACACTAGTGGACACTGGACACTTTTGGATTGTGTGAGGCCCACTGAATATCACAGCGCTATGTCACAGGCTCGATGGCACAGGTGTGAAAAAAGTGACTACAGGATAAGGGAGATTTTGAATTTCTGCACACACTAGTGGACACTGGACACTTTTGGATTGTGTGAGGCCCACTGAATATCAGAGCGCTATGTCACAGGCTCGATGGCACAGGTGTGAAAAAAGTGACTACAGGATAAGGGAGATTTTGAATTTCTGCACACACTTGTGGACACTGGACACTTATGGATTGTGTGAGGCCCACTGAATATCACAGCGCTATGTCACAGGCTCGATGGCACAGGTGTGAAAAAAGTGACTACAGGATAAGGGAGATTTTGAATTTCTGCACACACTAGTGGACACTGGACACTTTTGGATTGTGTGAGGCCCACTGAATATCAGAGCGCTACGTCACAGGCAGAAATTGGCTAGTGTATCACAAACTACAAGGTGTATGTAGAATTGGACAGAATAGGAATCTCCCTAGAGTGTAGGTCTGTAAGAACGGAACAAGTCCTCCACTTATCCTTCCACAGTGACACACAGATAGCTTCACTGTGGCCGTGATAACAGCCGTTACACGGTACTGAGAGGAGCGTGCACGTACACGGCTGTCCGGTGTACGTAAAATTGTCAAGCTCCGTGTTTTTTAAGTATACGGACTGACACGCTGTCTCTCTATAGTTTTGAATGTGATCAAACAGCAAATACATTTAACTGTTTGAAAGCTAGACAAAACTAGTAGGTGCAGGTCTGTAAGAACGGAACATGTCCTCAACTTTTTCTCACAGAGTGACACACAGATAGCTTCACTGTGGCTGTGATAACAGCCGTTACACGGTACTGTGTGAGGAGCGTACACCGCTGTATGGTGTGAAAAAATGCACGCTCAGTACCTCAGCAGGACAAAAAAAAAAATTGGGATTGCTTTTAAAAAAGCAGTTTGCAGAGCAGTGGGTAAACAGCAATGCAGCTGTCAGGAAGCCTTAGAAGGCAGCCTAACAACCAACACCGCTGATCCACCACAATATAGCCTCCCCTTGCACTGCACACACAGTGACTGGTGTGTTGTACAGGCAAAATCGCTAGCAGCAGAAGCAGTTTTTTCCTTCTTCCCTGCCTAACGCTCTCCCTACAGAATCAGCAGCAGCAACCTCTCCCTATGCTAAGATCGGCAGAAGTAAGATGGCGGTCGGCGTGCACGCCCTTTTATAACCCCTGTGACGCCCACCAAAGCAAGCCAATCACTTGCATGCCCTTCTGAAAGATGGTGGTGACCCCTGCCTATGTCATCACGTTGCCCACAGTGTCCGTGGATCCTGATTGGCTGAAAAAGAGCGTAAAACAAACTTTTGAAACGCGACTTTGGCGCGTAAGTCGCCGACCTCGTGGCCGACCTCATCCTAGGGTCGGGTTTCGTTTCATGAAACCCGACTTTGCCAAAAGTCGGCGACTTTTGAAATTTTTCGACCCGTTTCGCTCAACTCTATTCATAAGCGATATAGCTATTTGGATAAGGAGTTATCCAAAGCTATTCACTCATCCCTAATTATAACCTGTCCTACACATGCCTTCAGCACAATCTCTCCCTAAAAGTGCTGCTAAAAGCAGTATTAACATGTGTAAGGCTAGTTTCACACTTGCTTTTTTTTGCAGCGCGTTTTTCCCGCAAAAAAACGCATTAAAAAAACGCATACAAATGCATACAAACGCTGCGTTTTTTTCAAGCATTTTTATGCGCATGCAGGAAAAAAACGCAGCATTTTTGCGCGTTTGTATGCGTTTTTTGTGCGTTTGCGTTTTTTTACAGATTTTGGAAAAACCCCACAAAAATGAAAAAACAACCATTCAACAACACACAAGACCAATGGGACTTCATTGTGGGTGTGGTATGTTAATATATAGACCCTGTCTACAGTATTCTTCACATTTGCTTGATTCTTCTCGTGACCATGGATCTGCGCTGGAAGAGTTTTCACTTCAACTTGGATTTGGACATCGCGATGGCTCAGGCGTATGCAGTTGCTTGCCATGAACAAAGGAAGAGAGAGAGGCAGCGAAGACGGCGGCGTATGTGGATACATCCGATTGTTGAACTCCGGGAGAGCCGTGGGGCATACCACACCCTCTACAGCGAGCTACAGGCAAACCCGGAGAAATTTACAGATTATATCAGGATGTCCCACGAAAGTTTCATGGATTTGCTTGCTCGTGTCCAACAATCCATCCGGAGACAGGACACACAGCTCCGTCGTGCGATTCCTCCTGAGGAACGGCTACTGGTGACATTACGGTATGTTTTAAAAACCAAGGGGTGCGGTCTGATGTTTTTTTTTTAAATTTAGTATTCAAAACCTTGGGTAATTAGTTTTCGTGAATGTACTAATATTTTATTTTATAGTTTTTTAAAATAATATACATAAATATTAATTTTACTTCTTTGTCTGTTCACAGATTCCTGGCGACTGGAGAAACCCTATCTTCACTACACTTCCAGTACCGTATTGGAATCTCTACCTTGTCTGGAATTGTTGCTGACACCTGCCGGGCTCTCTGGAATGTTCTTTGCCCAGAATTTATGCCCCTGCCCACCGCTGAAAAGTGGATGGAAATTGCTGACAAATTCTGGACAGTATGCAATTTTCCCAACTGTTTGGGAGCTGTTGATGGTAAACACATACGGATCATCAAACCCCAAAGAACGGGATCTGAGTACTATAATTACAAAAAGTACTTTTCAATAGTACTCATTGCGATTGCGGATGCCGGATGTATGTTTGTAGCAGTGGACATTGGAGCATTTGGCCGTGGTAATGACTCACAGGCTTTTAAAAACTCAGACATGGGCCGGAGGTTGTATGGCAACCAATTTAATTTCCCTATGCCACGGCCTCTTCCTCACACCGAAGCTCCGCCACTGCCCTTTGTAATGGTTGGCGATGAGGCTTTTCAAATGTGCGGAAACTTACTGAAACCCTACTCCAGCCGGGACTTGGACCACACCAAAAAAATATTTAATTACAGGCTGACCAGGGCCAGAAGAACTGTCGAGTGTGCTTTTGGGATTCTTGTTTCTAGATGGCGAATTCTGGGCACGGCCATTAATCTTAAACTTGAAACAGTCGATGAGGTGGTGAAGGCCTGTGTGGTTCTACATAACTTTGTGATGGCTAAAGAGCACCCGACCTTTGAACTGGACGATGATGCTCCTAACCCATTGCCTGAATTCACTCAGCACACTCTCAGGTCATCCGTTGAAGTTGGCCAAATGAGGGACCAATTTGCGGCCTACTTTATTTCTGATGTAGGACGGGTGCACTGGCAAGATGAAATGGTGTAATGTTTTTGTTTGCTTATGGTAATAAAAAACCTTATTTGATACCATTACTGAGTGCACTATATTTTTTAAACTCCAATTAAATAAAAAAGTTCCCATGTATAACTGAATTTTTTGATGTTCACACACCTGGGCAGGTAAATACACATATGAGTTAAAATGCAGCATTGCTAGTCTGCGTGAAATATATTGGAACGAGCAAAGCTGCAGGCCATGAATCAGGAAACCATTTTTTTTCAAGAGAAAATTGTGCAACTAGTTGAAAACAAAGTATGTGATTTTCTCAAAACACAACCCTCAAAACCCAACCCCAATGAAAGTCCATGGGGAATACAAGTCAGCATTGAGTGGATGAATGTAATCTGCTCCATTCCAACTTAAAAGTTATTACACTAGGCCTTGGAATGACTATACTAGGCCGTGGTATTTCAAATATGAGTATAGTAGGCCTTGGGCCTACTAGTATAGTCATATGTGAAATACCACGGCCTAGTATAGTCATAACAAGGCCTACTCGATTTTTGCCAACTAGGATCTTGTTTCACGAAAAACAAACGGGTGAAACTTGACAAGTTTCAACAGTTTGTTTTTCATGAAACCAGATTCTAGTTGGTAAAACTAGAGTTATTACACTAGGCCTTGGAATGACTATACTAGGCCGTGGTATTTCAAATATGAGTATAGTAGGCCTTGGGCCTACTAGTATAGTCATATGTGAAATACCACGGCCTAGTATAGTCATAACAAGGCCTACTCGATTTTTGCCAACTAGGATCTTGTTTCACGAAAAACAAAAGGGTGAAACTTGACAAGTTTCAACAGTTTGTTTTTCATGAAACCAGATTCTAGTTGGTAAAAATAGAGTTATTACACTAGGCCTTGTAATGACTACACTAGGCCGTGGTATTTCAAATATGAGTATAGTAGGCCTTGGGGCTTGTAGTATAGTAATATGTGAAATACCACGGCCTAGTATAGTCATACCAAGGCCTACTCGAATTTAACCAACTAGGATCTTGTTTCACGAAAAACAAACTGATGAAACTTGACAAGTTTCAACAGTTTTTTTTTCATGAAACCAGATTCTAGTTGGTGAAACTAGAGTTATTACACTAGGCCTTGTAATGACTATACTAGGCTGTGGTATTTCAAATATGAGTATAGTAGGCCTTGGGGCTAGTAGTATAGTAATATGTGAAATACCACGGCCTAGTATAGTCATACCAAGGCCTACTGTAATAACTCAATTTTTAACAACTAGCATCTTGTTTCACAAAAAACAAACTGGTGAAACTAGAAAGAAACTTATTTTTAAGACAAGTTTCAACAGTTTGTTTTTCATGAAACCAGATCCAAGTTGGTAAAACTCGAGTTATTACACTAGGCCTTGGTATGACTATACTAGTCCGTGTTATTTCACATATGACTATACTAGGCCTTGGGTTGGTTTTTAACATGTATTTACCCATCAGTGTGTGTGAGCGGCGCAAACAACATTAATGAAACTTAGTAATGGTGAACCACAAATGTAAATTTATTTTTTATCACAAAAATAAACCAAAAAATTATTTTTTCCGGCGTTTGGGGGCAGATGGTTTCAATTTGGGGGTGTGCAGGGAATATGCAACACTTGCAGTTGAAGACGGTGTTTGAGGGGAAGGGGCAACAAAACTTGTGGGGGAAGGTAGTCCACTTAAGGGAATTAAACTAGGAACACTTGGAGGAGAGGAAATCTGTTCAGGTACATTAGTTGTAATGGCATGTCGCCGTAGGCTTGTGTGCCTGGACCGACTTTGGCCCAATGCCCGCCTTGATATATTTCGCCTTGAACTAGGGGCAAATATTGAATGTAGGTCCCCCGTCTGCTGGTATGGCTGCTGCTGCTGCTGAGGTGGCGGCTGCTGCTGAGGTGGCGGCTGCTGCTGAGGTGGCTGCTGCTGCTGAGGTGGTTGCTGCTGCTGAGGTGGTTGCTGCTGAGGTGGCTGCTGCTGCTGAGGTGGCTGCTGCTGCTGCTGAGGTGGCTGCTGCTGAGGTGGCTGCTGCTGCTGAGGTGGCTGCTGCTGCTGCTCTTCGTTGTCAGTGCTCGTCCTTGCAGGAGGACTGGTGGCGGCAGTGATGGTCCAGGTTTGCAGAGCAGAGTGGTGGTGGCAGGGCTACTACATGTTGTTGTAGCGGCAGGGCTGTTCCATGTTTGCCTAGTGGTGGCTGAGCTCCACGCATGCATGGGAGTGGCGGTGGTGCTCCAGACAGGAGCAGCGCTTGCCATGGTGGTGTCGGTGAAGTGACCAGCTGCACTCAGACTTGTGGTGGTGTAACGGTGGGTGTCCTGGCTTTGAATAGAGGTGTCCGTGCAGTGGTATGCAGCACAAGTCGGTAGTGAGGTGAAGCGAGTCAATGGTGGCACAGGTGGAAAGGACACCACTGACTGCTGACCGTACCGATTATGCTGCATAGCCTGCAAGAAAGCATTGTTGCAGGCCTGCAGCACATTCAGCTGTTGATCAGGACTAAGGTGTTCCGCCATGCCCTTTTCAATCTTACTAAAAAAATGGTGTGCTGGTCTGTTGAGGTCGGCCTCCAGACGGTCAAGGCGCTGTTCTACAGAATTGAAGCGGTGTTCAAAGTGGTTAAAACCACGTTCCATGAGTGCAAAACCGCTTTCAACTCTGTCGGACAGTGACTTGAGGCTGGAATTAAATGTCTCGCTCAAATGCATAAACTCGGGCAAGACATTCCTGTCCAAGGCCCTCTGCCGCTGGCGGGTAGTGCCCGCATAACCAGTGGCAGAGACCTGGGACAGGGGAACACCTGATTGCCCAGCTTCCTGGTCACCAGCTGTGTGTGTGGTTGACCTGCAAGGTGCTTCCTGGCTGTCGGATGGCTGGGACGGGTCAGAGGACGTCCGAGGAAGGACCGCTCCAGGGCCAGGTTGCAGGGTGCTGCTCCAGGTGCTGTGGAAGAAAGGAAAATCATTACTACCATGCCTTTACAAGAAGCATCAGCTGTGGATTAGAAAAACACAGATTAATAAAAATAAAAACCCAAAATTTATAATACTTACGATCTCGTGGCAAGGACCGGTCTTAGGAACTGCAACGCGTGATAGTGACGGTATCTAGTTCTGGTCCTTGACGCAGATCCACTGCGAACCTGGCCCTCAGCACGAACATCACTGTTGAAGCGGTCCTTGATCGAACGCCAACGTGTTCGGACTTTGTCCACTGTTGATAAAAAAAAAACAGTGCCGTCAAGGACAACAGTCACTGCGGCATAATGTAGCAATACAATACTCAAAGCAGTCACTGTAGACCCCGATGACACTGTTGGGTTTCCTGCTAGAATACGCCTAGCACGAAACCCAACAGTGCCGTCAAGGACAACAGTCACTGCGGCACAATGTAGCAATACAATACTCAAAGCAGTCACTGTAGACCCCGATGACACTGTTGGGTTTCCTGCTAGAATACGCCTAGCACGAAACCCAACAGTGCCGTCAAGGACAACAGTCACTGCGGCACAATGTAGCAATACAATACTCAAAGCAGTCACTGTAGACCCCGATGACACTGTTGGGTTTCCTGCTAGAATACGCCTAGCACGAAACCCAACAGTGCCGTCAAGGATAACAGTCACTGCGGCACAATGTAGCAATACAATACTCAAAGCAGTCACTGTAGACCCCGATGACACTGTTGGGTTTCCTGCTAGAATACGCCTAGCACGAAACCCAACAGTGCCGTCAAGGCCAACAGTCACTGCGGCACAATGTAGCAATACAATACTCAAAGCAGTCACTGTAGACCCCGATGACACTGTTGGGTTTCCTGCTAGAATACGCCTAGCACGAAACCCAACAGTGCCGTCAAGGACAACAGTCACTGCGGCACAATGTAGAAATACAATACTCAAAGCAGTCACTGTAGACCCCGATGACACTGTTGGGTTTCCTGCTAGAATACGCCTAGCACGAAACCCAACAGTGCCGTCAAGGACAACAGTCACTGCGGCACAATGTAGCAATACAATACTCAAAGCAGTCACTGTAGACCCCGATGACACTGTTGGGTTTCCTGCTAGAATACACCTAGCACGAAACCCAACAGTGCCGTCAAGGACAACAGTCACTGCGGCACAATACAGAGCAGGGAAATACTCACTAAACGCCTTTTTGGAGGATGCTGTGGCGCTGTCCCAGCCATCCATCAACGCTGCGGCCACCTCATTCCATAGCCGCCGGGTCACCACAATGTCCTTGTGCAGTCGGTCACGGCTGTCCCACAACGGCGAACGCTCCTGGACCAGGCTGATGAGCTGCTCATTATCCAGGTAGACGTCTTCATCCCGTTGTGGAACCTAGACAAAACACATTCATTAGAATAATCAAATTTAAATTGAATAAAAAGTTACAAAAAAAGAAACATAAAAAAGAGTAAAAATAGAAGATAAAAAATAAAGAACATTACAAATCATTTGATACTTACATTCCGTATCACCACCGGGACTTGGCTTCGCTGCTCCTGCTCTTCGCCCTCACTAGTCCCGTCCGCAGAAGATGATGATGACGATGTCTTAAAAAAGTTGAAAAAAACGTAAGAGATTTGGAGAAGCAGCAGATATACTTACCAGATGCACGAAAATAATCACCTCACGGTCTGCTTGCGCCAATTCCTGCCGCGATGGGGAATACTCCGATTCTGAAGACATACTGCATGTAAAAATAATAAAAATCATTAGTACATACATAATTTAAAAGGACAGGCATATAATGTAATATACTCACATTCTTCGCTGATATAATGGGTTCTTGGTTGACTGTCTGCTCTTCAATCTGTCAGTGTAGTAGTGGCAGTGTTTTGGCAGGCACCTCCTTTATATAGACTTTTTTTTTTTGACTTTAGAAGATTATAACTAGGACAACAAGTGGACACCACCAAAAAAACGCAGCGCTAAAAAAACGCATACCTGCGCATGCCAGTGCGCACGTATGCGCATCCATAGGCTATAATGGCCATTTTTAGCGCAAAACGTGCGCATACGTGCGCATGCGCTTTTTTCCAGGGCCAAAAAATGCAACATGCTGCGTCTGGAAAATACCAACGCACACCCCAAAAAAACGCAGCGCATGAAAATCGCATACATGCGCTTACCAGCGCACAGGAATGCGCACCCATGTTAAATATAGGGGAAAAAACGCATGCGCAGGTATGCGTTTTTTTCCAGCGCTAAAAAACGCAAATGTGAAACCAGCCTAAGAACTAGCCCTAAGAACAACTGTTGTTGTACTTCACTTGTGGTTGAATCCATAGCTAATAGGTAGCTACAACACTTTCCATCTCTCATCATCATCAGCACCTCTCCCTACGCTGCCTTTGCCTGGGGTACAGTTTGCCGAGCATAGCATCATGGGTGTCATATAGACCTGATGACGCTATGCGTTTAACCAATCACAGTAATTCCACAACCAAGATGGCTATGGCATTTTAGTGACTGGCAAGCAATCCCCTCATTATCATTGGCTGTCTAAAAAGCGTCCAACATGTGGGGCAGGGACTCGAGCTCCCACTGAAGAATTAAAAAAATGCTCGCTAAGTAATGAGCATCCCAAGCACGCTGATGCTTGAGTGAGTAACAAGTAGTGATGAGCACGCATGCTTAGCACTAGTTATCACCTCACATTACAGATGATATGACCACCTTCACCTCAGACATCATGAACTAGAATAGTATCAGCTCCCACATCATATATGGAATCAATATTACCTCAGAAATTCATATAGTCACAATGATACCTCATGTGTCTGCTACAACTTCCCTCACAGAGTGCAGATGCAGCTCCTGTGTGACCTCACTGCAGGCATAACTGATATATCACTGCTGTATTATACAGATCTTTCATGAATTCTTTGTTGCTGGTGCTGCTGCATTATACAGATCTTTCATGAATTCTTTGCTGCTGGTGACTGCATCATAAGGGCAATAAAGGCTGTGGGCAGATACCTGTCATTACTGTGTAATATAGGGATGTCAGAGCATGGACATGTGAGATGTGTGTCGGCTCACCAGAGTGGTATAATTGTGTATACCTTTATCTATACCAGTATAACACTGTGCCTGTTGTAAATAGATTTGCTTCTATTCAGTAATGTTGTTTTTCTGTCACAAAATGTCGATATTGCCTAAGCATTGCTGAAAGAAGGTGAAATGCTTGTAAAATGTCAGAGGTGGGACTACAATTTGGCTGATGTGAAACACAGGAACAGAAAGTGTGGCCATCTGAAGCCCTTTACCCTTGATGATGGTTTGCATGTTAATGACAGACCAATTTTTACAATTCTGACAACTGTCCATTTATGAGTAGTGTTGAGCATTCCGATACCGCAAGTATCGGGTATCGGCCGATATTAGCGGTATTGGAATTCCGATACTGACTTCCGATACTTTTGTCATATCGGATACCGGAATCGGAATTTCCCATCATGCTATGAGCCTGCTTGCTTTGATTAAGCCAATGGGAATCCTCTGAAGTGTGGGCACATCCTGTTAGGCATGTAGGCATGTTAACTATTGGCATGGCTGTGATTGGCTGCCGAAATGATGTCATGATGCACTATAAAAGCCACCGCAGCCGCCATTTCTGGTTCACTCTGCTGTGAATTCAGTTAGGGACAGGCTGCTGTAGAAGACTGTGAGGGACAGTTAGAAATAGCAATTCCACCAAACATCTAGTGCTTTACCCAGGCTACATAAACCACCACTGTAGCCTTCTTTGCCCTAGCAGCAGTGTTCACAGCTGTCTGCAAGGGCTGTGTGAGTGCAGCTCACGCTGTGGAGTGGGTCCTGCAGCCACGTCAGGCTGTAGGCCACCCAGTGTGATCACTGCTGCCTCATACATCTTTTAATTTTTGAGCTGCATTTTTTACATAATTTCAATCTAGTGTGCTTCCATCTGTATCCATATATGTTGGTTGCAAACACTAGTAGTAGACAGCGGAGCCTTTCTGCAACCTTTCAGTGCTAGTGTCCACTTTGCTGCACTGTTCACGGCAGTCTGAGAGGTCTCTGACTGTGTGTGAGTGCAGCTCACGCTGAGTAGTGTGTCCTGCAGCTACGTCTGGTTGTAGGACGCTCAGCGTGCGTCAGTGCCTCACACATATTTGTATTTGAGTGCAGCTCATTTTTTCTTCTATTAGTGTGCATCCATCCGTCTCCATCTACGGTGGTTGCAAACACTATATAGGAGTACACAGCGGAGCCTTTCTGCAGCCTGTCAGTGCCAGTGCCCACTTAGCTGCACTGTTCACGGCTGTCTGAGAGGTCTCTGACTTTGTGTGAGTGCAGCTCACGCTGAGTAGAGTGTCCTGCAGCTACGTCTGGTTGTAGGACGCTCAACGTGCGTCACTGCCTCACACATATTTGTCTTTGAGTGCTGCTCATTTTTTCTTCTCCTATTAGTGTGCATCCATCCGTATCCATCAACATTGGTTGGTTGCAAACACTATACAGGAGTAGATAGAGGAGCCTTTTTTTCTGGCTTGTGCCCTGCCGGCGCAGCCAGATTAGTATTACCCAATTTTTTGGAGCCTCATCTTTTGCATTGTAGGTTACCTGCCTGCATTGTAATAGCTCCAAAAAGTTGGTGATACTATCAGTTTCAATTCTTTGTTCACATACTTTGAGTTTGTTTCCAACAAAGAAACCACAAAAAAAGTTCACCAAACACTACATTTGGAACTTGTGTAGGCCACATCAGCTCCTATTAAAGTGTAGTCCACACACACACACTTCATAAAATTAGTGTTTCTTGTACCTGTAACCAGCTGTTCAGGAATAAGCACACTAAGGCCCCCCTTTGTACTTTTCTGCCTATCTTAAGCAGTCTGGCAAGATGAAGAAGGCAGGGAGTAAGGCGGGTGGGCGTGGGCGTGGAGTTTCAGCAGGGAGAGGACGTGGGGATTCTGCAGGGAGAGGACGTGGGGATTCTGGGCCTGCTGCGGGCACCAGTGGATCAGCATCCCCCAGTTTTAGCAGGCAACAGTCCTTTATGCGCAGCTTTGTAGGACCTCAACGTACCCCACTGCTGCGAGAGGAACAAATTGAAGCCGTTGTCGGATGGATGGCAGCTAACGCATCGACTTCAATTACTTCCACATCCTCTCAGGACCAGAGCACCAAAGAGCAACCATCTGTCTCTTCACCACCTGCCAAAGTGCCCAGGCAGTCAGAGAGACATGGACAGGAGCCATCACAGTCTCTACTTCTGTTCTCGGAATCTGTTGACTTGGAAAGAGGGGGCCAGCCAAGCAGCATTCCTGAATGTGAAGAAGAGGGAGTATGCAGTGATGCGCAACTTCTTTGTCCCTCTGAATCTGAAGAGGCGAGTGGGCCAGAGCCTATGGTCAGCACACCTCAGTACGCATCAGATGATGACGAGACTCAGTTGCCACTTTCTGGTGCGTATGGTGCTGGCGAGACAACCCCGGAGAAGCAGCTGTTTGAAGAGGGGAGGGAAGATGATGAGGTCCTTGACCCATCATGGCGTGAGGAACAGGAAGGTGGTGGGAGCAGCTCGGAGGAAGAGATTCCCCTACCGGCCAAAACAGGAGGCAGAGGGAGGGGGAAGACTTGGTTGCCTGTACCCTCCACTTTGGCACCCGTTAGGAGCATTCCTCATTCCAAAGGCAAAACGGGCGCTCCCAAGACTTGCAGTGCGTGGTCCTTTTTTGACACAGTTGCAGATGACATTTGCTTTGTCAAATGCAAGCTGTGTCATCAGAAAGTCAAAAGAGGGAGAAATGTCAGCAACCTCAATACCACAAATATGTGGAAACATGTGCGCACCAAGCACGAGTTGGAGTTGCAGAGACACCCTGAAGACGTAGGCCAACGTACAGCACCACCTACCACCTCTTCAGTTCGTGTTGGGGCCTCTTCCTCCAGCTCACACACTGCTGGTTCGGCTTCCTCATAGGATCGCCAAGGAAGAACCTCTGCCACTGTTGTCCGGAGACCCTGTCAGATTCCACCCATAGCAGCACGTTCCCATCCATCACAGCCATCAGTAGCACAGGCATGGGATAAAAGGCGCCCTTACTCGGCAAACCATCCCCGAGCACAGTCTCTGAATGCTGGCATTGCCAAACTTCTGGCAGTTGAAATGCTGTCATTCAGGCTGGTGGACACTGACACCTTCCGGGACTTAATGGCATTGGCAGTCCCCCAATACAACGTGCCCAGCCGCTTTTATTTCAGCAGGCGAGCCGTCCCTGCCATGCAGAAACATGTTGAGGGCAAAATAAAACATGCGCTACTAAACGCCGTTAGTAGCAAGGTCCACCTGACCACCGATGCGTGGACCAGTAACCATGGACAGGGACGATACCTTTCCCTCACTGCCCACTGGGTCAATGTTGTGGAGCCGGGTACAGATCTGGAGAGTGGCGCTGTACGTGTTCTTCCAACGCCACGGATTGCAGGACTCCAGTCTGTACACATAGACTCCTCCTCCTACTCAAGTTCCTCAGAATCAGTGCTGCAGGAGCCTGTTACGACCGATATGAGCACAGCCGTGGCCAAACGTCAACAGGCTGTACTCAAATTAATTTCTTTGGGGAATCGAAGCCACACAGCGCAGGAGCTCTGGAATGCTATCAAGCAGGAGAGCGATGTGTGGTTTGGGCCAGCGAATCTCCAGCCGGGCTTGGTAGTGTGTGACAATGGCCGAAATCTGGTGGCAGCTCTTGGCCTAGGCAACCTCACACACATCCCATGTCTGGCACATGTGCTTAACTTGGTCGTGCAGAGCTTTCTGAGGGACTATCCGGATCTTGATGCACTGTTGCACAAGGTCCGCATAGAGTGCGCTCACTTGTGGCGTTCCAGCACGGCAAGATCGCGCCTCGCTGCTCTGCAGCGACGATTTGGCCTTCCGAACATCGCATCATATGTGACCTACCCACCCGGTGGAATTCAACGTTACATATGTTGGAGCGGTTGTGTGAGCAGCAGGCAGCAGTCATGGAGTACCAGCTGCATCAGGCGCAAACAAGTCGCACTGTGCGCCGTTCACACTTCAGCACCATTGAGTGGGCCTCTATGAAGGACATCTGCCTCGTTTTGCGTGCCTTCGATGAATCCACGCGGATGGCGAGTGCAGATGATGCACTAGTCAGCATGACTGTCCCCCTTATCTGCCTGCTTCAACAAACACTGCAAGCACTAAGGGATGAGGTTTCGGAAGAGGTGGAGGATGAGGAGTCCCAAATGCCATCTGCTTCTGGACAGTCTGCGCTACGTGTTTCCTCACAAAGGCCTAGGCAGGGGACACTTTGTGAGGAGGATGAGGAGGAGTCGATGGAGGAGGAAGACATCTCTCCAGAGGAGGGAGGTACACAAACCTCTACTCAGTATGTACAGCGAGGGTGGGGTGATGCAGAGCAGGCCGAGGTCACGCCTCAAACAGGGGACAGCGGTTCTTTGGCAGTTGGGAGTCTGCAGCACATGGTTGATTTCATGCTGCAGTGCCTGAGAAACGACCGCCGCATCGCCCACATTCTCGTCTCGGCTGATTATTGGGTGTACACCCTCCTAGATTCTCGCTACCGGGACAGCGTACAAAGGCTCATACCAACGTTGAACCGGGAGCGTAAACTGCGGGAGTACGAAGAGTCACTGGTGCAGTCCATAATGTTTTCCATTCCACCCGACAGCATTGTTGCTAGTGCTTTACAAAGCAGCTCTGTGCGTCGAGACAGTGGAGGAAACTCTGCACAAAGAGGGAGCAGAGGCAGCGCCGCAGCACAAGGCAAGACCACTATGGCCCAAATGTGGCAAAGTTTTGTGTGTCCACCACAATTGTCTACACCATCAGCGACGCCTCGAGTCAGCAGGAGGCAACGCTTCCGTCAGATGGTGTCAGACTACATGTCTTGCCCTGTCGCTGTACTCCCAGATGGCTCTTCTCCCTTCAAGTTTTGGGTCTCTAAGCTGGATACATGGCCAGAGCTTAGCCAGTATGCATTGGAGGTGCTGGCTTGCCCTGCTGCCAGTGTATTATCGGAACGCGTCTTTAGTGCCGCAGGTGGTGTACTAACAGACCATCGCACGCGACTATCTTCCGATAATGTTGACCGGCTGACTTTTCTGAAAATGAACAAGGCCTGGATCTCCAAAGACTTTGCCATTCCTCTTACAGACTAAATTAGTGGTTGGCAACTGTATCCAGGTCTGCTGGTGTGTTCATTTTTCTACCACCTGAACTATAATCCCTGTGCTTCAACACAGCCAGTTGTCGCTCAGATGTGTCGTCTGCACAGAGAAACACACTAGCTCCTGTGTTAGTGGGGTTCAGTAACGCCAGCTGATCCCCTGCTGTGTGGACGGCAAAGTCACCAGCTCCATCAACATTCAAACCACTACTGATTTTTAACCGTGCCCAACTTAGGTCTCTGGCTCCACTGTCTCTACTATTTCCCCTGGCCTCCAACCCCGCCATCTACATCTCTGAAGTGGCGTCAGCACAATCTACACTTGTTCCTGTGTTCCTGTGGCTCAGTCCCATCAGTTTATCCCCTGATGTGTGTCCGGCAAGGTCTCCTGCTCTGTCCACATTCCCATAACCAGTAGTGGGAATGAGGACAGAGCTGGCGAACTTGCCGGACAAACATCAGGGGATCAACTGACGGGACTGAGCACCAGTAACACAGGAACAAGTGTAGATTGTGCTGACGCCACTTCAGAGATGTAGCTGGCGGGGTTGGAGGCCAGGGTAAATAGTAGAGACAGTGGAGCCAGAGGCCTAAGTGGAGCATGGTTAGAATCAGTAGTAGTCAACAACCTCCATAAAAACCGCTGCCCATTGACCTCTGCATGCGGCATGCGTAATCCTGGGCTCCAACAGCGTCAGTTGGTGTTCAGAAGTGTCGTCTCCACAGAGCCAAACACATTTCTTCAAGTGTTAGTGGGGTTCAGCACTGCCAGCTGTTCCCCTGCTGTGGAGATGGCAAGTCTCCTGCTGCCTACACCTGCCAAAATCCAGTAGGCCCCAGCCTGCTCCTCGCCTAATCCTGGGCTCCAACAGCGTCAGTTGGTGTTCAGAAGTGTCGTCTCCACAGAGCCAAACACATTTGTTCAAGTGTTAGTGGGTTTCAGCACTGCCAGCTGTTCCCCTGCTGTGGAGATGGCAAGTCTCCTGCTGCCTACACCTGCCAAAATCCAGTAGGCCCCAGCCTGCTCCTCGCCTAATCCTGGGCTCCAACAGCGTCAGTTGGTGTTCAGAAGTGTCGTCTCCACAGAGCCAAACACATTTGTTCAAGTGTTAGTGGGTTTCAGCACTGCCAGCTGTTCCCCTGCTGTGGAGATGGCAAGTCTCCTGCTGCCTTCACCTGCCAAAAGCAACAGGCCCCAGCCTGCTCCTCGCCTAATCCTGGGCTCCAACAGCGTCAGTTGGTGTTCAGAAGTGTTGTCTCCACAGAGCCAAACACATTTGTTCAAGTGTTAGTGGGTTTCAGCACTGCCAGCTGTTCCCCTGCTGTGGAGATGGCAAGTCTCCTGCTGCCTTCACCTGCCAAAAGCAACAGGCCCCAGCCTGCTCCTCGCCTAATCCTGGGCTCCAACAGCGTCAGTTGGTGTTCAGAAGTGTCGTCTCCACAGAGCCAAACACATTTGTTCAAGTGTTAGTGGGTTTCAGCACTGCCAGCTGTTCCCCTGCTGTGGAGATGGCAAGTCTCCTGCTGCCTTCACCTGCCAAAAGCAACAGGCCCCAGCCTGCTCCTCGCCTAATCCTGGGCTCCAACAGCGTCAGTTGGTGTTCAGAAGTGTCGTCTCCACAGAGCCAAACACATTTGTTCAAGTGTTAGTGGGTTTCAGCACTGCCAGCTGTTCCCCTGCTGTGGAGATGGCAAGTCTCCTGCTGCCTTCACCTGCCAAAAGCAACAGGCCCCAGCCTGCTCCTCGCCTAATCCTGGGCTCCAACAGAGTCAGTTGGTGTTCAGAAGTGTCGTCTCCACAGAGCCAAACACATTTGTTCAAGTGTTAGTGGGTTTCAGCACTGCCAGCTGTTCCCCTGCTGTGGAGATGGCAAGTCTCCTGCTGCCTTCACCTGCCAAAAGCAACAGGCCCCAGCCTGCTCCTCGCCTAATCCTGGGCTCCAACAGCGTCAGTTGGTGTTCAGAAGTGTCGTCTCCACAGAGCCAAACACATTTGTTCAAGTGTTAGTGGGTTTCAGCACTGCCAGCTGTTCCCCTGCTGTGGAGATGGCAAGTCTCCTGCTGCCTACACCTGCCAAAATCCAGTAGGCCCCAGCCTGCTCCTCGCCTAATCCTGGGCTCCAACAGCGTCAGTTGGTGTTCAGAAGTGTCGTCTCCACAGAGCCAAACACATTTGTTCAAGTGTTAGTGGGTTTCAGCACTGCCAGCTGTTCCCCTGCTGTGGAGATGGCAAGTCTCCTGCTGCCTACACCTGCCAAAATCCAGTAGGCCCCAGCCTGCTCCTCGCCTAATCCTGGGCTCCAACAGCGTCAGTTGGTGTTCAGAAGTGTCGTCTCCACAGAGCCAAACACATTTGTTCAAGTGTTAGTGGGTTTCAGCACTGCCAGCTGTTCCCCTGCTGTGGAGATGGCAAGTCTCCTGCTGCCTTCACCTGCCAAAAGCAACAGGCCCCAGCCTGCTCCACGCCTGATCCTGGGCTCCAACAGCGTCAGTTGGTGTTCAGAAGTGTCATCTCCACAGAGCCAAACACATTCGTTCAAGTGTTAGTGGGGTTCAGCAAAGCCAGCTGATCCCCTGCTGTGTGGATGGCAAAGTCTCCTGCTGCCTACACAGTCCTACTACTACTGATTTTTAACCGTGATCCACTTAGGCCTGTGGCTTCACTGATTTTCGTATTTCCCCTGTCCTCCAACCCCGCCAGTTACAGCTCCGAAGTGGCGTCTGCACAATCCACACTTGTTCCTGTGTTCCAGGTGTTCAGTCCGGTCAGTTAATCCCCTGATGTGTGTCCGGCAATGTCGCCTGCTCTGTCCACATTCCGAATGTGGACAGAGCAGGCGACATTGCCGGACACACATCAGGGGATTAACTGACCGGACTGAACACCTGGAACACAGGAACAAGTGTGGATTGTGCAGACGCCACTTCGGAGCTGTAACTGGCAGGGTTGGAGGACAGGGGAAATACGAAAATCAGTGAAGCCACAGGCCTAAGTGGAGCTTGGTTAAAATTAGTAGAAGTCTACAACCGATCTTAAAATTTCTTCAATGCAGCCTCAGCCTGCTCCGTGCTTGTCCCTGGGCTTCAACACAGCCAGTTGTTGCTCGGAAGTGCCGTCTTCACAGAGTAAAACACTAGCTCCTGTGTTTTTGGGGTTCAGTAACGTCAGCTGTTCCCCTGCTGTTTTGATGGCAATCTGTCCTGCTGCCTCCCAATTGACAGCACATCAGGCCTCAGCCTGCTAAGTGCTTGTCCCTGGGCTCCAACATCGCCAGTTGCTGCTCATAACTGACTTTGGCACGGGTACTCCCTCCTGCCCAGCTTGGTTCCAGCCCTGCCTGCTGTTTCCGGGAAGTGTCAATGTCAGTTTGCCACCCCAAGTTGCCATGTCGTGTTGCGGTTGCGTTAGCCGAGGCTAGGGTGCCAGCAGTTTAGGTGCTTCCTATGTGGACTGCGGGTTCTGGTAAGAAAGGCTTGTTCCGTAGTGCCAGTAGGACATGCACCCCCTGTAGGACTGTGTGATTCGGTAACTGCGGCCAGCTTGCGGCATGCCAACTTTGCTTTTCAGGGGTAACTTCAGCTGCCCCTCCGGGTTCCAGCACCGTCAGCTGGTTCTCGGCAGAGCCTTTGGCCTAGGTGCCTCCATCTCGGTATCCGAGTTCCGGCAACGTCTGCTGGTCCTTGGTAGTGCTTTGTAGCACAGGTACCTCCTGCTTAGTAGCCGGGTTCCAGCACCGTCAGCTGGTCCTCGGTTGTGCCATTGGCTCTTATTCCTTCTGCTGCCCCTCCGGGTGCCAGCACTGTCAGCTGGTCCTCGCTATTTCCATTTGCTCTTGCAGCTTATGCTACCCATCCGGGTTCCAGCACCGTCAGCTGGTTCTCGGCAAAGCCTTTGGCCTAGGTGCCTCCATCTCGGTATCCGAGTTCCGGCAACGTCTGCTGGTCCTTGGTAGTGCTTTGTAGCACAGGTACCTCCTGCTTAGTAACCGGGTTCCAGCACCGTCAGCTGGTCCTCGGTAGTGCCATTGGCTCTTGTTCCTTCTGCTGCCCCTCCGGGTGCCAGTACCGTCAGCTGGTTCAAGAGGACAAAGAACAGGAAGACAACCACCAAGATGCAGAACAACAAGAGAGAGAAGACAAAGAAGCATAAAAAAACAAAGCAGAAGAACATTAAGCATAAGACTAATACTCTGAGCAAATGATATTTTCTTATTTATAAGCAGAAGAAGACTAAGCAGTGTATGGGGGTGAGTCCGTTCCTCCTCGTGGTGCCCCTGGAAAAGGCCTGCTGCTGCAGGCCAAACTGAACGCGGATAAATCCTGTTGTAAATCTTTTGTGACAGGCAGAACGGAAGGTATAAACTTCTAACTTTTCTAGATAACTCTAACTAACTCACCTCTCTAACTCACCTCTTCCTCTCTCTGACCACAACCTGCTCACATTCTCTTCCCTCTTCACTCCATGTCTACAATCCCCACCCCACAAACTTTCACACCCTCGCAGGAATCTTAAACACCTTGACCTACACTCATTCTCCGAATCCCTCCTCCCTCTTACAGATATAAGTTCCTTACACAATGCGGATGACGCTGCCGCTCTATATAACACCACAATAGCTGTAGCTTTGGAATCCGCTGCCCCACTTACACATACCAAAACTCGCAAAATCAACAGACAGCCCTGGCACACCAGCCTGACCAAAGAGCTGAGGCGAGCTTCCAGGGCTGCTGAGTGCAGATGGAAAAGATCCCACTCCAACGAGCATTTCATCGCATTCAAACAGTCCCTCACTACTTTCAAGACCACACTCGCCACAGCTAAACAAACCTACTTCTCATCTCTCATATCCTCCCTGTCTCACAACCCTAAACAGTTATTCAACACCTTCAATTCTCTCCTCCGCCCCCCAGCACCTCCTCCCTCCCCACTCATCTCAGCTGAAGACTTTGCCTCATTTTTCAAGCAGAAAATTGATAACATCAGGGACAGTTTTGGTCAACAACCCCCAGAGCCCTTCCTCCCGACTTCCCAGCCCTCCACCTTCAAAACCAACTTCTCCACCATTACAGAAGATCGACTCTCCACTCTACTCTCAAGATCACATCTCACCACCTGTGCACTCGACCCGATCCCATCCCACTTCATCCCAAACCTCACCACAGTCTTCATCCCAACCCTAACCCATCTCTTCAACCTATCACTAACAACTGGTGTTTTCCCCTCAAGCTTTAAACATGCCTCCATCACACCTATCCTCAAAAAGCCCTCTCTTGACCCATCCTCTGTATCTAGCTATCGCCCTATATCACTTCTCCCATACGCCTCCAAGCTACTGGAACAACACGTCTACCTTGAACTGTCCTCCCATCTCTCTTCTTGCTCCCTCTTCGACCGCTTACAATCTGGCTTCCGGTCACACCACTCCACTGAAACTGCCCTTACTAAGGTCACCAATGACCTCTTAACTGCCAAGAGCAAGCGACACTACTCTGTCCTCCTCCTCCTGGACCTGTCGGCTGCCTTTGACACAGTGGACCATTCCCTATTATTACAGACCCTCTCATCCCTCGGCATCACAGACTTGGCCCTCTCCTGGATCTCATCATACCTAACAGACCGGACATTCAGCGTCTCCCACTCACACACCACCTCCTCACCTCGCCCCCTATCTGTCGGAGTCCCACAAGGTTCAGTCCTAGGGCCCCTGCTGTTCTCTATTTACACCTTTGGCCTGGGACAGCTCATAGAATCTCATGGCTTTCAGTATCATCTTTATGCTGATGACACACAGATCTACATCTCTGGACCAGATATCACCTCCCTACTAACCAGAATCCCTCAATGTCTGTCCACTATTTCATCCTTCTTCTCCACTAGATATCTGAAACTCAACATGGACAAAACAGAATTCATCATCTTTCCCCCATCTCACGTGACCCCCCCTACGAACCTATCAATTACAGTAAATGACTGCCCACTCTCCCCAGTCCCACAAGCTCGCTGCCTCGGAGTAATCCTTGATGCTGATCTCTCCTTCAAACCACATATCCAAACCCTTTCCACTTCCTGCCGACTTCAACTCAAAAATATTTCACGCATCCGTTCATTCCTCACCCAAGAATCTGCAAAAACCCTAGTCCATGCCCTCATCATCTCTCGCCTTGACTACTGCAACCTCATGCTCTGCGGCCTCCCCTCAAACACTCTCGCACCCCTCCAATCTATTCTAAACTCTGCTGCCCGACTAATCCACCTGTCCCCCCGCTATTCCCCAGCTTCTCCCCTCTGTCAATCCCTTCACTGGCTCCCAATTGCCCAGAGACTCCATTACAAAACCCTAACCATGACATACAAAGCCATCCACAACTTGTCTCCTCCATACATCTGTGACCTCGTCTCCCGGTACTTTCCTGCACGCAACCTCCGATCCTCACAAGATCTCCTTCTCTACTCCCCTCTTATCTCCTCTTCCCACAATCGCATACAAGATTTCTCTCGCGCATCACCCCTACTCTGGAACTCTCTACCACAACATATCAGACTCTCACCTACCATCGAAACCTTCAAAAAGAGCCTGAAGACCCACCTCTTCCGACAAGCCTATAACCTGCAGTAACCACCGATCGACCAAACCGCTGCACGACCAGCTCTACCCTCGCCTACTGTATTATCACCCATCCCTTGAAGATTGTGAGCCCTCGCGGGCAGGGTCCTCTCTCCTCCTGTACCAGTTATGACTTGTATTGTTTAAGATTATTGTACTTGTTTTTATGTATACCCCCCTCACATGTAAAGCGCCATGGAATAAATGGCGCTATAACAATAAATAATAATAATAATAATAATAACAACTACAGGAATGCCTGACACAAATAAGAATATGATGAAGAAGAATAGGAAGAAGATGAAGAAGTTGAATATGTAGAATAATAATTGTTGAATAAGGAGAATATGAAGAATGTAAGAAAAGGAAGAAGAAGAAGAATGTAAAAAAAGGAAGTAGAAGAATTTAAAAAAAGGAAGAAGAAGAATGTAAAAAAAGGAATAAGAAGAAGAATGTAAAAAAAGTAAGTAGAAGAATGTAAAAAAAGGAAGAAGAAGAAGAAGAATGTAAAAAAAGGAATAAGAAGAAGAAGAAGAAGGTAAAAAAAGGAAGAAGAATAAGAAAGAAGAAGAAAGAAGAAGAAGACATACATGTCTGGCAAAATATAAATGAGGCTAACATAGTCAATATCTTTGTAACTCCTAACGTCTTTAAAAAAAAAGTTTAATTCCTGCTATTCCATTTGATTGGGCTAAACCTCTATGGCTTTAATGTCTCCTCCACCTCCCACAATACATTCTACATTATTCTTAGTTGTTTTTCTTCATGTAGAATTAACCTACAAGGAAAGAAAGGGTTTTTTTTAATTCCGATATTTTGGCCCCATTGACTTGCATTGGTTCCCGGTATCGGAATCGGCGATACCGATACTTTTTTTTAAGATCGGCCGATCCATTCCGATCCGATATTTTCAAGTATCGGCTGGTATCGCTCAACTCTATTTATGAGGTAATAACTCTGGAATGCTTCCATGGTGATTCTGACAATGTTTGCTCATGACATATTGTACTTCATGATAGTGGTAAAAAAAATTTGACATTACTTGCATTTATTTGTGAAACAAATGGAAATTTGGCAAAGATTTTGAAAATTTCGCAATTTTCCAACTTTGAAATTTCTTGCCCTTAAATCACAGAGATATGTCATACAAAATACTTAATAATTAACATTTCCCACATGTCTATTTTACATCAGCACAATTTTGGAACCATAATTTTTTCTTTGTTATTGTAAGGGTTAAAATTTAAACAGCCGTTTATCACTTTTACATCATTTTTTTAGGGACCACATCATATTTGAAGTCACTTTGAGAGGTGCATGTGATAGAAAATACCCAAAAGTGACACCATTCTAAAAACTGCACCCCCCAAGGTGCTCAAAACCACATTCAAGACATTTATTAATCTTTTTTACCCCAATTTTTTTCCCAAGGGTATCAGGAAAATTTGGACCCTAAAGGTTGTTGTGCAATTTGTCCTGAGTATGTAGATTCCCCATATGTGGGGGTAAACCACTGTTTGGGCTCATGGCAGAGCTCTGAAGTGAAGGAGCGCCATTTTACTTTTTCAACTTAAAATTGGCTGGAATTACAATCAGATGCCATGTTGCGTTTGGAGAGCCCCTGATGTGCCTAAACAGTGGAAACCCCCCACATGTAACATAGTAACATAGTAACATAGTTATTAAGGTTGAAGGGAGACTTTAAGTCCATCTAGTTCAACCCATATCCTGTCCTAACCTGCCCTAACATGTTGTTCCAGAGGAAGGCAAAAAAAACCCATGTGGGAAACAGTAGGCTTCACATTGGGGAAAAAAAATCCTTCCGACACCATTTTGGAAAGAGCCAGCAGAACAGGGGAGAATGATGAGAGCTATGTTCAGCAATGAGCATCAGGGAACAGAACTTACTGCAATGCTTGTTCCCTGGCACCTGTTCTTGTGGTACTGATGCGGTACACACATGCCACACATGTACCACAAGTATTACAGACACTGACATCTCCGGTACCGGAAATATCAAGATGTGTGAGAGAGGACTTTTAGCGGGTTTATATGTTTGACTGCTGTCACACCCTAAAAGACGCTTTTTATTGAAAAAAATAGTTTTTGCATCACTACATTTTGAGATCTATAATTTCTCCATATTTTGGCCCACAGAGTCATATGAGGTCTTGCATTTTGCGGGATGAGCTGACGTTCTTATTTTTATAATTTTTGGGCACATGATTTTTTTTATCACTTTCTATTCTGATTCTTGTGAGGCAGAATGAACAAAAAACAGCAATTCTTGAATTAGTTTTGGGGCGGCGTTTACACTGTTTCATATGTGGTAAAATTGATAAAGCATTTTTATTCCTCTGGTCAGTACGATTATAGCAATACCACAATTATATCTTTTTTTATGTTTTGGCACTTTTATACAATAAAAAACTATTTAAAAAAAAATTATCATTTTTGCATTGCTTTATTCTGTGAGCTATAACGTTTTTTATTTTTCCAGTGATGTATGGGGCTTGTTTTTTGCGGGACAAGATGACGTTTTCAGTGGTACCATGTTTATTCATATCTGTCTTTTTGATCGCATGTTATGCCACTTTTTGTTCGGTAGTATGATGATAAAGCATTGTTTTTTTTACTTTTTTATGGTGCTCACTTAAGGGGTTAAATAGTAGGACAGTTTTATAGGTCGGGTTGTTACAGACGCAACGATACCAAATATGTGAACTTGTTTAGATTTTTTTCAT